>NC_079408.1:11126095-11341227 GCF_029220125.1 Pseudoliparis swirei
AAGTCGGATAGACTTGGAAAGGGGACGAGTGAAAACCTCAAATACAAATTGTGTCTATGTGTAGATAAATTGTCATCTACGATTCAATTCCACTTATATTCAGATATTTCGGATAACATAATCCCCATTTCATCCCATAATTGAAAGAATCCAGCTTCATGTCACGTTTTCTGTTTTAAGGCATTAATATCATGAAGCGTAAGCTGGCGGAGCACGACAACCTGAAGGTCACCATCGAGCAGACCGGGGACAAGTTTCACATCACAGAGTCCAGCACCTTCCGCACTAAAGACATCGACTTCACTCTGGGCGTCCAGTTCGACTACAGCCTGGCCGACGGCACTGAAGTCTCAGTGAGTGCACTGAAGTGGTTCAGACTTTATTAAACCAACAGCACCACCAGGTGCTGTTTCAATGCAACAGGGAATGGTTTAATTCAGTATTTGTATTTTTATTATTAAAGCTCATGGGGAAAGCCAATGGAAAAGCTCCAGTAAATAATGACTCTTTAGTGGATCTGTAGAGCTGGAATGATGGATTAGCAAAACTAAACACATGTGACCATGACCAATGGTTAATACAATATACACACAAGTAACACAACATAAGAGGAGCATTAAAGAGCTTCTGTCACCAACTCTATATTTTTAACCAGGGGTCGTGGGAAATGGAGGGGGATGTGCTGAAGGGCAAATTCACCAGGAAAGACAACAGCAAGGTCCTGACCACGACGAGAGCTCTGGTGGGAGGAGAGTTCGTACAGGTGAGTGGACCAACATGTATTTCATCAATAATATGCAATATTCTCATTTGTTTTGTTTACATCAAGTGATATATCTCTCTTTCTTTCTTTCTTTTCTGTCCCCCCTCTGCAGACATACAACTATGAGGGAGTGGATGCCAAGAGGATTTTCAAGAAGCAGTAACCTTGAGTCTCAAGATCACATTTTATTTTTTACATAGATTATACACCTGTATTGTTGTTTCTAACAATAAGACATGGCTAGGTCATGTGTGTTCTACATCACATGCCTCACACACATTTTACAGAGAACTTTAAAAGAGGAATAGCTTGCCAAAGCATCCCAACGTCATTATCTAGTGGAATGAAACGGTAAAGTGTGTTTGAGTCAAAGAGATGCTTAAACTTCATTCAACTCTAGCTGTGCAGGCAGGTCAACATAATCAGATTATCTGAAGTATTCAGTGTGAGGGACGAAGACGACTAAAGGAGAGTATAACAGGGAAATAAGCATACGCTAATACAAACTAAGGGAAAACCTCCGTCACCATGTCACTGTCATGTGCCTGAGAGAATCTGAAATGGCTAAAGACTGCGGTATCTAGCCATGCAGATAGTTTGGGTTTCCATTTGCCAACATTTTTATATACTTGTCTCTGAGACTTATATCGCTACAAAAGAGGGGAACGGATTTATGTGTTTCTCCCTGCGTTAAAAGATGTCATTTGAACAATTCAACCGCAGCTTGTGTTTTCAGAAGCTGTCCCGGTTCCCGGTGATAATCCACACAGCATGTTGCCAACAGTTTCCAGAGGGACTACTTCATTGGTACAATGTCGTTCCAAGGAATGCTGCCCATGTGTGTGTGGCTTATCCAAGGCAACGGGCGCTTTGTTTCTGGAGATACGTGCTACTGTTGCCTTTAATGTGATTTGCAACACCGTGAGCAATGCCAAAGGACATTCCTCCATCGTCATGGTATTTGGGGTGAACAAATACATTTTAGACATGCGTGAAGACCTCAAAATCTGGACAAAAAAATACCCGAAATATCAGCATGATTGAGATCATTGTTGTTTACCCTTTAGTTGTTTCCATGGGGATGGACCACAGCTATACTTAAACTTGACTTCACCGAGCTTTTTAACACTGCGATGGGAAACAATACAATAATGATCCCACATGTCATATGTTAGTCACTTTGCACTAATGGTTCTTATATGTTGAATCATCCTGTAACAATTAAACAATGTTCATGAATCGCTGGTGTCTTGGTGTGATTTTCATGTTTTTTAAAGAGTAGAATTTAGAGGCATCTAGTGGTGCAGTTTCAGATGCTACCAACGGAACACCCCTCTGCTCACCCCTCCCTTTCCAAGGCTGAGGTAACGTGGCCCTCCAGCGCTATCTTTCAGGACCTTTGCACTACTTCAGCGGTAACAGCATCCAGCAGATTTGCACTCGGCAGCAAAGATTATCATCATTTTACAAGCGTGTCGGAGAACTATCATGGCCTTCAGGGAACGTAAACAGCCTCTTATTACCTTCGCATTGAAAATGCGGAAGGTTATGTTTTGATCGCCGTGTATTTATTTATTTATTTGTATGTGTGTTACTCGCATAACTCAAAAAGTATTAAACCGAATCGCATGAAATTTGGTGGGATGATTGGTTATTATCCGGAGACCATTTGCTTAGATTTTAGGCTCGGTCGGGTCAAAGGTCAAGGTCATGAAAAGGTCAACATCTTCTTTTTACCATAGCGCGGTCAATTTCTATCCAATTGGCATGCAACTAATGCCAACATTTTCATAATTCAATGCCCAATCTTGTGATATGCGAAGGTATGCGCTCTACCGAGTGCCCGTTCTAGTTCATTCTGCTCTGCTGCTGTTGCAACATGGCGCTCTCCGTGAAGAGGACCCGCTCCCTTTGTAGACATGAGGGGCTCATTCTAAGCGCATGGGAGCTCTTAGGTTAAGGTGATCACACACAAATAAAGACATAGTTATGAATATTATACACCATTTCTGCCAATAGGTCCCCCAAACTTCTACACACTGGCCCTTTAACGAATTAATTAATTACTGTTGCTTCAAAAATCTACAAAAATAAAAGTCACCTTTGGTCAATTTAAATGATTAAGATCAAATATCTTGTTTTGTGACTTTTTATGAGCATAATATACGTTTATAATCACTGTCTTGATCAAGGGAAGCTAACGTTGCCTCAGCATTTCAGAATCTGCTTTAAAGTCTTTCCTCCTGACTGCAGTCCACCACATGATGACAGCAGGACCTTGTGCTGTCATGCGTTGGCCCTTGGGTGCTCTGGAAATGAGGATTCCTCACATGATAAGGACGACGTACATGTGTTTGCTTTGCAATGGTGAGAGGAAAATAAAAGCACATGCACTGAGCATCTCTGACCACAAGAGGGCGACGTGTTTCTACTTTAACTTTTAAGTCGACCCATTCCTCAGCACAGGATGAACGTTTGTAAATATATAAATTAAAATGTTTATTTTAAACTCTTGAGTAGTTTTAGGACAGAAAATATACATAGGTACTGCTTAATGGAGAGACTTTGCTGCTTGGGTAAATTGTGTAATCCCAGAGGTTGGAGTAATACTTGATCTAAGGCTCCCAAAAAGTTGAAAAGCTGATCACAGAGTTCACCAGAGATGTGGGTGGATATCCTTCATGCTGTGTGTTGGGACATATTATTGGATCCTATTCCTGCCACGATGAGAGAAAACAAGTAGATGAAAGTTTGTTAAAGAAAATCATGATTGTTATTAAATGAGGCACAATGATAAGATACAAAGTCAACATTTAAAATGTGCTTCTACAGAGAGATACGTTCTATATCACAATATGTAAGAGAATATTTCCTATTATCCACATTAGGAAACTGAGAACTGGTGTTTCAGTATACTACGTGACACATGTCTTCACTACCTCGCCCTACTGTGTGTCTTTGTTGCTGGATTCATCAAAGCCATTGCAAAATGTAAAATAGATCAGAAAATATCTTCCAAGTACAATTGATAACAATAGCCTACCTAGTAAAGGTGGCCTCCCTACAGACGCCCGTCTTAAAAGCCAGAGATCACGTTGAGCATCAAGGATGTACATGTTCTTTTTACTCCACTATGTATTTTACAGTAGTTACTGTTTGCAAATTGGTGGAAAGTTACTCCGCACATTTACTCAAGTACTGTGCTTATGGAACATGTTATATAACCTCTATTGTCATGGTTTATTGTATATTGTGCTACTGCTACTTTGACTAAAATAAAGGATATACGCACTGATTATCGGAACAGTGTCATGAACTGTAGATGAGTCCTGTAATGCGTTCTCATAACCACTAGGTGATGCTGTGGAGCCCTTTATTTTCGGACTGAAAGGGCCTTTGGTTGTTCTATGATGTCATCCTCAGTCACGTTATCACATGACCCACACCTTATTTGTACAGGCAGCTACACAATGATCTCTACTCAGATTAGTTAAACAATATCTGCCTGTTCTTATGCAAAGAGTCGATTAGAGCGACATGGAATCTGTGAGAAACGGGAAAGGAAAGTTGTCGAAGCGTTAGCCCTCAGCGTTTTGATTGCTGTGAGACTGAGGGAGCAGGGGCCCACTCGAGGGAGATAGAAGCCGTGGATGAGAGAGGAGGAGGAGGAGGAGGAGGAGGAGGAGTAGGAGGAGGGAAAATAGTGTCAGGTGGACAGAGAAAAGACTGAGAACGAGGGGAGCAGAGAGAGGACAGCAGAGGGAGAAAACACAACACTCCAAGCTACCCCCCCCCCCCCTCCTCCTCCTGCTGTAAAATCAAATTCACTGACTCACTCTGAAGTGGACAGCTCGTTTTTTTAAGTGTAACGATCGCAAAAAGACACCAACAGCTAGGTGGGGAAATCTTTCCGAGAAGACACGGCCCCCTTTTGGCCAATCACTGTTGAGACAATGACTGAGCAGACCTTTGCAGAGACATGCAGGCTGCTGATTGATGAGTCACCAGTTAGTCATAGCTGGATACTGTAACTGACCCTTTATTAAATACCTTGGGCATTATTGAGGATTTATGCCGCTGGACATGCTCAGAAGCCACTTTTACCAAATGTGTGCATGCGGTTTATTGTTATTATTATTATGATACGTATGACGACGATGAATTGAGAGTTACACGTCATGTTTGAGAACAAATAACCAGACTTCACTGAGGTCACTTCCTCATATGGAACTTTAAAAGATGATAGATCATGTGTAAAACAAACAAGTTGCAAAAGATCGGGAGCATTGTGATTGTTTCTCAGCTCTCTCAACTCTACGACGGTGAGCCCGAAAAGAGAGGAAAACGTTTTTGACCTTTTGACGAGTTTCAGGTCACAGCTCTCACTTTGGTTACAACAGGGTTGGGTGGACTCACACTGTTTAAAATGTTCTTCATGTCCACAAAACACACGTAGACTGGATGACCCCCGTGACCCCAACAGCAATGCCAGGTAAAAGAGCTGCTGCACTGTCCACGGCCCGGAGAACAAACTGCCCCAGGGAGACTGAGCAGTGGGATTTTAAAAACGATATGAAAAGGGGAAATCATTAACTCCTTAAAGCTCCTCAACATATGACGGAAACTTGCAACAAAAGGTCACAGGGAGAGAAAGATTGCTTAAAACATTTTTTTTTAGCCAGAGCGTCAAATGAATCATGGACACATTGTGAATCTGACGACTCTTCAGGTGCGTAACAGCAATGTCGGAGAGCACGCGGTGTGCCCATTACGGTGAGCACTGGTCAATGTTTCACCACGGTCAGCAAAGCGCCATATGGGGAAATTAATACAAAATACAGGACTCGATCGCTCAGTGCCAAGTTAAAAAACAGACACATTTCAGCAAGGACATTTGTCTGGCACGCTGCAGCTGGAAGAGGACGCATGAAATGGGACAGAAACACCTCTTTAATGGACTTGTCAGAATGGAGTAACACCATTACAAAGTGTTGCCAGTTGGGCGTATGCACGCACGCACGCAGATGAACGTCCCCCACAGGAACTTTTATCCCCCACTTGTACCTCACTGTGTGTAACCCCTCCAGGCGTGGACGAGTGTGCGCCGTGTGCCACCCGGTGTGACCGAGCAGACGGAGGAGAGGGCGGGGACGGCGAAGGCAGCAACTAAATTGGCTGTGGCCTCTGTCTCAGGAGTAGCCGGCTCCTGGGTCAGGCGGGCTATTCTTATAGAGGGCAGCGAGAGGGCTGCAGCTCCCCTGGTACTCAAACCACTTTATAGGATCGCACATCGTGTTTTGATGTGTGGGGGGAGAGGAGGGTGTTATCCAATGACAAGTGTGAGAGGCAGGGAGCTTTAAGCAGGTGGATTTATTTCTGGGTGCAAAAAAAATGCAATTTCTCAATGCAGTCAAAATCAAAGTATTAATTATCTGAGAATATGGGGGGACAAGTCTGCCAAAAGGAATTGATCGGTTGGTAGAAGAAAAAGAGGAATGTGTTTTAACATCTTTAAATTACAACTTCTTTTTAGCTCACACTCTTTTCAATTGGACCACTTACAGATCGGAGGTTAAAGAATGATGCTGTTATTTTTTATGTTTACTCTTTGGGTATTTATGCATTCAATTAAAATAATTGATGATGTAATCATTTATGTTTTTGGCTCATTTTATATATATTTTTCATAGCCGCTTGTCAGTTTTGGGGCTCCACACGACAAATCTGTCTGGTTTAATAAACACGCACAAACAAAACTAATCATGAAGTTGAAGCAAGCCTCACGAGGCACGATCACAATCATATTCGGAAAGATGAAATAATGTAATCATGACTCCGGGGATGACGTCAATCTTTAATGGCAGACGGCCTGAAATGTCTTCATTCAACATTTTCAAAAAAACTCATTTTGATCACTTTTTTTGGGGGGTTTCAAACAAACAAACCTCTGCAATTCACTGAAATACAGTTTCTCCTTACAGCGGCTAAAGTACATCAATATCAACAGTACTGTATGCATTGAGGGGAAAAAAAGAAGAACACACACACATGCCGTGAACATGCACAGTACACACAGGTACACATGGTATACTGAAACCAGGGAGGGATCGTCATGTTCATCTCCAGGAACTTTGGTACCGTACTGCTGGCAAACCACAAAAAGATCCATTCGTCCACAGTTGTTTCTGGATTTCACAGTGAATGATGAAGTTTTATCAGGATTCATATATCAGATACAAACACACAGAGAAGCTCTAGAAAATTTCCAAAGGAATATACAATTAAAACGTACAGTAATACTTACAATTAATTATAAGATGGGCATCTTCTAACTCTAAAATCACAATACCCATAAAAAACACACACACGCACACGCACACACACATCTTATAAATACTTGTCCTAATAAATTTGGTGCCACACTTGGCTTAAAAAATGTCTGTAAAAGCAAAAACTGCTCCAGAAAATCAGTTGACATGATGTGCATATTATTATTATTATTATTCATGACAAACACTGACTATATGATTCAACCACTCCAATATGATTGTACACACCTGGGCTAAACATTACAGGGAAGATTGTTTTTCTTGCATTTTTTCAGTGTTTGATCGTCACATCACTGACATGTGACTTGGCCTTATCACAAAAGTACAAGAATCACTGTTTGTTGGTGTAAGAATGCGACATGAATGAGGATGTTGGCATCAAAATGTCACAGGAATATGATCACTCGATGATTATGTGTCATACAACAAAGACGTTATTGCAGGCCCAGAATACACACGATTACAAAAGTTTTGTTTTTTTACACTCCAACTTCACTCAGTCAATTTACAAAAGCAAGTTGAATCACGTCGGCTCCCTAAAAATAGACAAAAGAGACAATTTGCTTAAAGTGAATATCCTTTTAGATGCAGAGTGGCTCTTTGGAGTGACACCAAATGAGACATGCAGCGAAAATGAAGTCATACTTCAGAAGAAATCAGACTGAGGACTACAAAGCAGTCAAAAACTGAATAATTCCACTAGCCTATAGCTCTCCAGTGTAAAATAAAATGCCTTTGGTCTTTTGTTTCTCCATACTGTGCTGCTGTCCTCCTGCTCGACAGTGAGGGAGCACATTCCTTAATATAGCAGGGCTCAGTTTGCCATTTTTTTTGCAGTCTCTGGGGTAACTCTACCTTCACCAGCGATGGCTTCTTTCTGTCAATGTCTCTTTCAACACATCTGATTACCTCTAACTGCGAGATGGCGGGCGGGGTCAGGTGTGTTGTTCTCACTCGAGACTTAACATTGACTGCTTATCTGAAACGAAGCACATCAGACAAAAGACGAATGTGTTCTGCTTCACCAGGTAACGACACCACGCAGGAGACGCACACCGGCGGCCCGAAAGCCACGCGGTGTGTAGAAAAGACAAGACGAGCCCACAGGACCGCTTTGGTATCGCAGGCCCACTTACCATGTTACAATGGCACTAAACGGGAAGGACGACAACAACAAAAGAAAGAAAAGTGTGAAAGTTCCTCACACACGTTCATCACAACACGGACCAATCGAACAGAACTATTTCAAACGGTCTTGATTACAAAAATACCTTTTTTGTATTTCTTTTAAAATATCTAGAAATGTACAGCGGTGTTTTTTTTTCTTCTCACTTTTTTTTTGTTGCAAAGTCATGCTTCAACATGTATTTAATAATCATAATGACATTAATATGAATGATATACAGAATAGTAATAATTATAATCGTAGGCTATAATAACATTACCCGGCAGCGCTTCAGACACACACTCCTACAGGTCCTGGCCTGGCGGGGTGACGGCATAAGCTGTGTGTGTGTGTGTGTGCACTCCTTTAGTGGGGGCGTCGATACACTTGCATATTCAGAGTGCACAGCAGGACGCGAGACAGTCAACCGGTTCACAAAGGATGTGTGTGCGCGCCTTTGTCGTGCACGTCCAGTACCTTTCACGGAGGAGGTGTAGCCAAAGCGCCGCTGGTAAATCTTGAGTATGTAACAGTATAAAAAAGACTTGAGGGAGGGGGAAGGGGAGGGGGCTCGATGTGTGATGGAGGCTGGGGTCTCTAGAATGTCCTGAGGCCCTTGAGGCTGCTGCTGCCTAAGAGAGAGAGAGAGAGACAAGGAACGGGGTGAGGTTGCCATGGTCACCACACACATGACCCCCCCCACCCCACACTAATGAAAACACAGGGGATCGAGTGGAACTGTTGCACGGCCACATTCACAGATTCACACACCCATAAAAATCGCGGAGACCCAAAACCCTGGTGTTCCCCTCAAGTTTCTCACGCTCGCCTCTTCCTAACCCCCAAGTTTCATCCCACAAATGCATAACACTGTGATTCCGGATTTTGTTTTTCAAAACATTTTCCGTTGAGCAAAACACGGATGAAAGTTGACACGCTGTCAATGTGGCTTGGCGCTGCCGTGTGTTCCAGCAGATGTCTTTGGCAGAGCAATGCAATCCACTCCCAACAACAACAACAAAAAAGCTACAATAATAACCGTGGGCTTTCACAGCCTCTTCGACAAATCGACAATTTCATCTCACACACTGCGTCAGGAGTGAGAGGCGAGGTGAGAAGTCCACCTCTCGTCCTAAATTGGGATCAGTGGTCATGAAGTCCGTGCCGTAAACTCACCGACGGTACGCTGCTCCGTGAGCTGGAGTCAGGTCAGTCCTCCTGGTTTCTAATTGGATACCAGAGGCAATCAGCAACGCCCGTCACAGCCGGCCACCATCACACATCAGGAACCTGAGGACGCAAAAGAAGGCGGGGTTTAACTGAAGTGAACAAGCTGCGACAGCGTCCTCACCACCAGCGCAGTGTTGTTGTTGAGGCTGTTCTAGGTGTTGATTCAACATGGATTGAGGGAGGTTTCTGTTATTATCCTCGTGATGTAAAGCTTCTTCATGGCTGTTAATGGCAAAGTGCAGCTGTGTATGGTTTTAAAGGGACAGTCCACCAATTTGCACTTCCTTATAGTTGAGGGATTAAAAAAACTGAAGAGAAAAAATGGGCAAAAAACCAATATCATGATATTTAGTCCCTAACGTGTGCTCTAAAAAAACACTGGATACTACACTTCCCACAATGCAACTTTATCTTTCATTAGACGCTCTCAGTTTGGTAAACGGCCACACCATTTTAAACTCGACACACACCGTTTTGTAATGCAGGCTTAATCCCCACGCCAAGATTACTCGAGTGATATCTCCAAAGTCATTTTCTCAGACTCAACAAAGCTCCTGCGCGGCCACAGAAGACGTTATAAAACTCTTTTCTCATGATGTGTGGCGCACCCTCTAAGCAGCGGACTGCCCCTTTAAAAAGACAGTGTTGCAAATTCTTTCAAGCTCAAAGTCCAACTGTGACAAACAGGATGTTAGCCGACAATAGTCTTAAATACTTATGTTGAACTGCTGCCTGACAACCGTATCTCCCACGGTCCGCCACAACTCCACCAGCCGCAGCACCAGCAGACCCAGAAAAAGAAAGGTCAACCCTCTGACCCCCAGATGTATCACTAAAAATAGACCCGGAGGCCGTGGTAACTTGGGTTTCGGGGAGAGGGGGGACTCTTCGGAACAATAAATAATAAGTGACCTTAAAGAAACAGAGAGGGAGGCGCAATGAAGGGAGACGGGTTGGGAACCGGTCCCCGGCCGGAGAGCGGTGGGATTGGGAGGGGGCACGGCCGGCCGAGCTAAAGCACTGCTGCGCGTTCAGTCGGGGACGAGGGAATCGATGCGTTATGCAGCCGCTCGGCTAAACTGAGGCGACGCATACTTCCAGATCCCCCTATTTGTTCTGGTTGAGACGCCAAGGTTAGAGATTGGGTTGATCATTGAGCATGTCTGTGCGGATTAGGGGACGGTTTAGCGATTCACAAGCTTAATGTGTTACATCCAATAACTCGGCCCGGGCGCAGAATGTGGGATAGGTAAACAAGTAGTGTTTGACAATGTGGGCGGGGACTCAGTTTCTCATGAATGTGTGCATTGTTTCCTTTTTTTTGTTGTGTTCCAGTGTGTTATCAGTGATCATTGATCTCATGAAGAGAGAGGACTTGTTCAAAATGCGTATCCAACATGTGAGAGTGCTTTACTCTACAACTCCACTGTCTGTAGTGCGTGTTAAAGGACCACAAACTCATTTTACCCATTATTTATAGGACAATTAACTATTCTGCCAACAACGCTGCTGTGCTTTAAAAAGCTGAATGTACTTCTGCTCCCCTTTTGACATCACTGCTAGGCATTTAATTTACCGTACACATAAAGTCTGAATACATTTTGTCAAAATGGGAGCCTAATTAATGTATCACATTGATATTGGATCGGTATATAGATCGACTGATAAGTAGGAAAAAAGCCAAACATATAAAACAGTTTGTCAATCAAAGAGCCGTTTTTTATAATGTTATACTCATATTGTGGTCACAATTGTTTAATAACAATATCCATTTTCTTTATAAAGGCTTTACGAGTGGTACATATTGGAATAAATAATGGTTCATGAATCATTTACAAATGTTATATGCATCTATTGTAAGCCATCAACAAGAACAAACACAATATTTTTGACAGGTTGGAAAAACAACCTTTAGAAATATTTCTGCGACAGATGTTGGTATTCTGGTAACAAACACTTCAACGATTGTTTAAATGTGACATATTAACATATATAGCACTTGGGCTTTGGTGAAAATGCAAAAGAAATCTCACTTCTAAAGGTTTTTTAAAAATATTGTCAATTTTGGGATACTTTTGACATTATACAGACACATATTGGCATCAATGTCGTACATGGGGATCGAATACACAACACGAGTGTGTTTCAAGAGCCTTTTCAAACAAGTTTAACCAACAACTGCCCAGAAATGTATGACGAATACATAAAAAATGTAAAACGGAAAAAAGCCCATATTCAAGAATGGTCAGGAAAAAATGAAAAATACACTAAATTTGTAATTAATTAGTGAAAACTTCCGACTAACACAGGCTTTTAAGATCTCTACCTGTGCATCGCGGCCATGAAAAAGAGCCCCATCTGAAGCCCCTTTAATCCGGAGAGAAGCCTTTAGGCCCTGGCTGTGTTTCTCACATCGCAGCCAGAGCCGCTGGAGCTGCTGCTGATGAATGCAGCTGCTGACATGTATCTAGCTCCTGAGAGCCAGCAGGGACACGGCCACAGTGTTGCTATACTGCATGTATGTGTAGGTGTGAGTGTGTGTGTGTGTCAGTAGGGGGTGAAGGAATAAAGTCCCAGCTCCTTATTAGAAGGGGCACCAGCTGGCCCCAAACTCTCCAGCGGGAGATAGTCCAACTTTGTACAGGACCCATTGGTTTTGTCAGGCTATTGGCCAAAAAGCTCCTCAGGGCTGGCAGCCAGACACACACACACATACACACACACACACACACACACACACATGATACACATACACACTACACTACCCCACCATGTCTTGTCAGATGGAAAATCCAGATTACCTTTGTTCACTAGGCATTCATGGCCACTATTAGGTTGTCTTTGGATCTGAGCCGGAGCCTGAATGTCACATATGATTCAGCTTCACCAACATTCAGATGAATGTCATTGTATCATTACAATAACAACAACAAAAAGCGTACAATGTAATGTATTTGTACAGTCAACAGTGTGTAGCTACCGGCTCATAGTCATAATTGCATGAAGTGGAACTGCTGTGAAAAAAAAACCTTTTCAGAATGGCAAATCCTCCGACAGGCGGGATGCCAAGTGATTAGGACAACTCATTACCAGCAGTGACGAAAAGACCCCTGAACACTCACTTTCAGCTGTTCACACACACACACACACACATTCACTCATGTCTCCCACGGTTTGACTTCCGGAGGCGAGCCACATACTCGGGCCGTGAGCGGTCCCCGTTCGTCAGATGCCAAGACAACCGCCGACCGACCGCAAGCCTCTCCGGGCCGCGGCGGCGCTGGAAGCCTCTTTGTTTTCCCATTGTGAGGATTGGCCGCCAACCCGACGCCTTTCGGCGCGAGTAACAATTCACAATCGCGGGCCTCTTTTTTTCAAACGTACACGACCCATTGAATAGCAGACCGCTTCTCTCTGTCACGTCAGTCCAAGGGTGCATGCTCCTGTTGTCTTGCAGCTGAAAGTGTTTCAAAGTGTTTCACAGGCGCCGCGTCGCACAAATAAGTAACACCCTCGTCATCGCGGCCCACTTCAAGACATCAAGTCACTGTGTTTCTAAGTTGACGATCGCCACTGAGCAGACAAGAGAAACACACGCTCTTTGTTTGCCAAGCTGCAAGATATCAAACGCAGCAGCGAGGCTCCGACAGCTGACTGGAGGAAATGACCAGCATGTGCTCTTTAATTATGGTTACCATACAGATTCAGAGAACCAGGAGTACCATCAGGTTTTACTGGATACATATTTAATTCGGAGATATAATATCACAGTGTGATTCCCCTGTTTAGCTCACACTTCTATTCAAAGTGACTTACAAAAAGGGCAGAAGTACAAACTCAGAACAACAAGAATAAAGAATGTAACATTACTTTAAGAAAGTCAAAGTACAAAAATTCCATAAATAATACCATAAGTAATACCATAAGTAATACCATAAGTAATACCATAAGTAATACCATAAGTAATACCATAAGTAATTCCATAAATAATACCATAAGTAATACCATAAGTAATTCCATAAATAATACCATAAGTAATACCATAAGTAATACCATAAATAATACCATAAGTAATACCATAAGTAATACTATAAGTAATATCATAAGTAATACCATAAGTAATACCATAAGTAATACCATAAGTAATTTCATAAATAATACCATAAGTAATACCATAAATAATACCATAAGTAATACTATAAGTAATATCATAAGTAATACCATAAGTAATACTATAAGTAAAATCATAAGTAATACCATAAGTAATACCATAAGTAATACCATAAGTAATATCATAAGTAATATCATAAGTAATACTATAAGTAAGTGTCATTTAAGTGCCACTGAAGTGGTAATCGTTTTTTAATCAAGGTATAGTTCTATCAGACTCTTAAGTCATGCTCTCATGCAAAGTAATTCACATTAAATGACCATGCTAATAGGCATTTATCGTATTGTTAGCGAATGTCAAGAGGTCTGTGTTGTGTAGTTCTATCAGTCCGTCTGGGAGAAGTTGGGGATTCCTCCGCCACAATACAAGAGAGATGAATAAAATGGCATGGCTCCTTTTCTTACGAGGAAAAGTAGTTCCAAAGAAAACGGTTCCCAGTGAGCTTTGTGGTTTTCTGGAGTAACACAAAAGTAATTTTAGGACTACCACCAACAACAGCTCTCTCACATTAATGGTGCTATTGTAATGACGGGTCTATATATATATACCTGGACAACTCAAACCAAAACTATACAACAAGATAACAAAATCAGATTTCTTTTTTACATGTTGATGACCTGAACCTCTTTGATTGTGTGCATGTTGTTGTGTGTTTGCCACGATGCCCACTACATCATTTGAGTGTGTTGCTTGTGTGTGTACCTGCTGCAGTGGCCTGTAATTATCACAATATTCTGTCTGGATGTCTCAGCTTCACTTGACCCTCCACTGAGAGCCGGATGTGGGGATGTTGTTGTTTCATTGAGGGTCTAATATCCACTGGGGCAGACTGACCGGCCAAATGACTTCCTCCTGGTTTGATAGAGGAGTAATTATTTCCTCAATGCCCCTCCCTCCTACACTCCCTTCCTCCTTTACCCCCCTGACGGAGACGAAATTCCCCAAACATCAAATTATTCAAACAGATTTTTTTTCCCCCCTCTAATATAGTTTATTTAGTGTTTAGAAATAGATAAGCCAGCAAAGATGCAGGGTTACAAGGGGACCGCAGGACCAGCACCAATCAACAGCTCGATGAATGTGAGCCTCCACACTCGCCACCCACCCCCCACTCACTCCCCGAGGGGTCGGGAGAACATGTTTCTTCCTGTCCCGAGAGTTGGAGGGAGGTTACTGGGGACAGTGTGGCTAGCGCCAAGTGCAAACACACACACACACACACACACACACACACAGTCAGCCAACAGAGATACACATACTCGCAGGGGATTTGTTGTGCTTTGTGGTTTTGTTTTTCTACAAGCACAACAGCGTTCAGTTTGTCTGAGGCACATGTGCTGCAGTGGCCTCACGTACTTATCGGAGCACTTATTAGAATCCAACTGCTCCGTTTCCTCCAATAAAATGAATTCATCTGCAATATATTTTAAATACAGCCCCACGGTAATCATTTTTTAATCAAGATTCATAAGATTGGCCCTTCCGGCAATACCCAGGTACCTCGAAAGATTATGGTGCATATTCCACATTTACGACCTCTCGGAGCAACATATCCTCCGTCTTTTTCCGTCTTTATAATTCTCCACTGTGCACTTGTCATAATGCGAAAATGACCAAAGAAGGTTGAATAAATTAAAAACATTATTTCATCCTGCCAGGGTTTGACACAATGACAAACATTCCTTAATATGTGCTGTACAGTAACAACATTATTATGGGACGATATTCAGTGTTTTTTCCATGTGCACGATAATAAACATTCCCTGACATATAGGTGCAATGAATATCAGGCGATCTGTGGAACTAATAAGTATCATCTGATTCTCCAGAATAACTACTCAGCATGTATGATCTATTCTAAATGAATAACCAACTCAGTGTAAAAAGGGAATATTGTTCATCAGTTTATTTGCGGTAGAAGAAATATTCTGATCCTCTATTTATAGCTGCACTAATCAATATTCTGACATGAATGACAGATGAAATTAAGTTTAATGTGAAAGGGCTCACTTGTAGGGACCCACAGATAATCAGATCATAATCCAGATAGAGCGAGTGCTTGTTTCAAATGGTAGAGAGACGAATGCAAAGCTAAACTGAGAATACACATTTGAATTACAAGGGTCAGGTCACCTAATGCACCACTCCAAATGAATAAGTTCATTCCATTAGGTAATATTATGTCAATGTTGCGTATAAAGAACTTTCACTAAAATGTAACGTTGGATACCAGCTGTGAAATAAATGTGTTGATGACAAGTTAGTGAAGTAAAAAAGGTGGCATAAAAGAAGTGTCTCTAAACTGTACTGCAGCCCAGTGCTTGAGTAGATGTACTGGGTGACTTTGACCCACTGGTGATGATGTTACCTATCAAAGCAGCGAACATTAGCATTTTAGCCTTTAGTCGGTTTTATTAAAACGTTGGCATATGAGCTTGTTGGCTTGTTGTGTATTCTGTTTGACTCGCTGCCTTTGATGCCTGAGCTCAAGCATCACATCAATGGGAAAAGTCGACCCTCTGTACCCGGTGACCTGAGTTGGGAAAATAACAGACTTCCCCTTTAAATCGCTTCTTTCATGTCTTATGTGTGAGCACTTGCTGCGGTTTCATTGGCCCACTGGGCTTTAAATTGCCACGGTTACTTCTAAAAGGCTAATTTATTTTGGGTCTGTATTTAAAATCAACTACCAGATATGTGACGAATTCCTTGGTTAGTTTTGCAGCGAGCTGGTTTGGGTTTGAGGGAAGTAGACGGTGCTCACTCCACACACACGCCACGCACACCGAGTAACGCCGTGGGATATCCTCCAACATATGTTTAGGAATACCTCAGGGACTGTTTAGACAAATGGTCATAACATTTACTAAATGTTTTTTACGGTAGATGTGCACTTCTTGGTCATTGTAGGGCTGTATGTGTGTGTGTGTGTGTGTGTGTGTGTGTGTGTGTTACTCACACATACTTCAGCAGAACTGCCTGGACTTCCATCCCTGAGGAGTTCCGTCTGCAGGTGGGAGCCAGCGAATCTAAACACACATACATTAATAGCTACAAATATATGAGTCCACACAATTTATATTTATACAAACTTGAATATAATATTCAATTCAAGTCATAAAAGTGTTTTTTTGTTTATTCCTGAAAAACATTTTTGTTTACATTTAGAAGAATAATTTCACAATTTGAGAGATACACTTATCTGCTGAGTTAGAATAACTTCAATGCCATGAACCCTCATATCTACGGAGGCAATATAAGGTTTCTGCCCATGGCTGGTTAGCTTAGCTTAGCATTAGGCTGGGAAGAAGGGTTAACCTGGCTCGGCCCAAAGCTAACACAATCCAGCTACAAGCACCTCTTGAAATCATTAATTGAGATGTTATATTTCATTTGTTTAATCCAAAGTAAGACCTGCTAATATACATATATTTATGTCTCACATCACCATCTCCTCAAGGTCAGAGGAGGTTGCACGTGAGATGCACATATGACTCACAACCCCCCTCCTGAAATCACAAAGTCAGATTATCTTTGTGTGTGTAAGTGTGCGCTCACGTATCCAACGCACAAAGAAAAAAATGCCAGCTGGGCAGATTCACCTCGCGCTTATTTACAATTCTGACATCACCCGAGCTTTAGTGCCTCTGCTAGGGGCCTTTATAGTAAAAAAAAAACTTAGTATCTGCATTATCTATGACATATATAGACCCTCAGCAGAGATAAAAGATGTTAATAAAGCCAGATACTGCAGAAGATAACAAGAATGCAGAAACAGTACATCCAATACAGCCAGCACCAAACACGCTCCAGGAGAGGAATTTCTAGAGAACGAAAAGGAAGTCGTACGTGAACTCGCATTGGAGCAGTGCAGGTGAGAAGAACTTAATAAACTGGATCATGGTTGGTTAAAAAAAGGGGGATTTGATTAATGAAGTAGGTGATGGTCAAATGATGATGCACACCTTTCAGACCACTGAAGCTTTTAGTTGTACCGATGGTGATTAATAAAGTGGCATAGTGCGAGTGAGAGTCACAAAGATGGTGGCTGGTTGCATTAATTCAACCTGCCTCATCCACCCATGAGCCATTGTGAACCACAGGGATAGCTATTACTATTAGCCACATTACTATTCGTCCTACTTAGAGCACTTACAAGTAATCCAAACCCACGGATGCCTGTCTTGGTGAAGAGTGAGATTAGTTAAGTTTCGTTTGATGCCTGGCAGTTAATGGGATCAGATCGCAGTTCATCTCTAGAGAAGGTTAAAACAGCATTACGTGTCTGCAAAAATGGACTCCACCCTGTAAATCAAATATTTATGAAGTCAATTATTTCACTGTCAATAAACAAATCCGATATATCAAATTCCCGCTCCACTTCCTGCTTTAATGGAGCAAATTCACAGCAGATGAACACGATTATTTCAGAAGGGCAGCTCTTAAGATATAATGTGATTGTTAAAGCACTTAAGAAAACTGGGAGAAGTCTTCCAAAATGTCCCCTATGCCTTAAAGACAATACGTGTTTAAGCAGCAGGAGTGGAGCGGGAGAACTAATTAGTGGATGGATACATGGGTGAAGATACAGAGTGGTGTGTGCTCTGATGCACATCTGCAGGGGAGGAGAAGAGATCGATTTCAGGGACGACGGCAGCAGCTGTTTGTGCGTTGGGCTCAGGAAGAGGTGAGGGGGGGGCGGTCGAGGTAGTGGTGGAGGAGGAGCAGGAGGAGGAGGAGGGGGCAGGTTTGCGGGTTACCTGAGCGTGGAGCGAGGAGGGGTAGGTGAAAGCGGGTGGGAGGGCCGGCGACAGCTCCGCCGGGTACAGCGGGTATGACGCCCACACATCTGGGCTGCTGGGATATAGACCGGGCACTGTGAGCTCATCTGTGGAAAGAAGAAGAGGAGGAGTGGAGTGAGGAGAGGGGCCAGTGGACGGATGGGTGGGCGGGTGGCCAGAGAGACAGGGTGGAGGCGGCGCAGGCGTACGTGGTCGTGGAGGTGGACGACGGGGCGGTATCTGAAGTAGCTTCCTCTCGTGTCGTTTCCTTAAACCAGCCGGTCGTTTGCTAAAACCTCGAACGGCGTTGTCCAATCGTTGCTTAGCAACCGTAACGAGTCATGGCATAACTGTCAAACCGGGTGTTTCTCAACATGGCAAAGCGGTGTGCATTGGGCTGCAGCGACAGCCAGACTACTCGGCAGATTATTTGGTGGACGGTGTGTTTTCCTTTTGAAAACCCCCCAAAAAAGCATATAGAATGGATTAAAATGTGTTTTTCTGCAATCGATAGCATGTTCATCCACGAGAGATTACGACAGAAGCAACAGCGCTATTAGATCTGGGCAGTCCGTCCGGCTTTTCATTGGATTTGGGGGAAATCAAGGCAACATTTACCTTTTAGCTCATCACTGTAAGTGAAAACATAAAGTTTGGAACAGCCAGGTCAGACATTTTGTTATCATACTTGAAATACTAGGATTATCTATCTCTACACTGCAATCCAAGAACAACTCCTTTTATCAATTTAGCATGAATCTACTGCTAAGGGAGCATGAACTGATGATGTGTGGGCCTAGTATGTAGTATGTAGTGCATATCAAATATCCCCGTTTCCCCCAATTCTTGTTTAAAAATGAGTCAAATGGAAACATTATTAAATCAGCCCAAGATGACGTACATTGGCTTGATAATATATTTAGCTGCAGCTCTGAAATATTGTTCTCCTGCTTGAAATCAGAGGAACATTATTTCAAAAACTGTTAGTGTTAAATCTGTCTCTGTTATTATTGTAAAACTGCGTATGTCCCGCGTGAGAAGGGAAAGCTCAACAGGCGTAGCAACACTCACTAAGAGTCAATAAAACCGCCCTTAAATCTAAAACCGACTCAATTCAGGATAACATGAGAGGAAACTATTCCAGATATGAGGAATTACTCAAGTGACTGTGAAAAAGAAGAAGCATAGTGCGTGAGTGAAGAGATAAAGGTGAAAGTGCAGGATTAGAGTAAGTGTACATTTACAATGTGGAGGGAGAAGAAACAGCAGCTGATTGAAGGAGCAGTTTCCCTGTGCTCTCTCCGGCTCCAGTGTTAATCAGCCGGATCAGAAAACTGGCTGATTTAAACATCTCTTATCAGGAAATGACAGCATTTTCTCTCCTGGTGATTACGTCATGGTTTCATGAATCGTTTCCTCCCATTTTCCACTGAGGCCCAGAGTACACACCCTTACTCTGGCGAAAACAGACCCCAGATAAGAACAGTTAGGTCATTGAGGAGGAATGTACAACCGCAGCTGGTCGATGTTCAGCTATCAATCGCTGATTCCTGAAGGATGCTTAACCCCTCGGAAATATATTCCACTCAATGGAGAATTTAAAAAAAGACCACAGACCTATATTAGCATATTCAATACACGCCTGATACTCAAAGGCTTTGATTTCAAATAATTAGAGCCATAGCTCATCGTGAACATGAACTGTTTATGAGACATTAATCTAGCAGGGGGGATGTGTTGTTTCGGGGGTAGGATACTCATCAAGTTAACTCACTATGGCGTGGAATATGATCTGAACAAACACTTTATAATCAGGAGTTGGGGGTGATCCAATGCTATTAACATTTTTCCACATAATGACAATGAGGAATAAAACACCACACCAATACAAAACTAATATCTCAGCCGAGTCAATCTTTATTTATTTTTTGTGTAGTCACAGCTGGAGCACAACTTCTCTTCTAATAACGAATAATGGGTAACAGCTTTCCAGTCGCCTCAAACACAACTAATGACCAAAGGAGGCGCAACCCAGAACAAAAAGTAAGACGACAAATGTTCTCGGTACTCACATGGGTCTCTGCTGATGAAGTGTGGCCCAGGGCCCTGCTGGGAGGGAATGGGGTTGGGGGTGCCAACCAGCTTGTTCTTGGCCATCTTGGTGTTGGCCTTGGCGAACTCCAGCCGAAGGGTCTGGGGGATCTCTGGGTCGAAGCGGACTCCCTGAGATCAGACGGAAAAATCAGTCAGCAAGCTTTTATCCAGGCTGTTGGAATAGAATATATGGACTCGATGATTTTTTGTTATATAACTTATATTGTTTATGGCCATTTCTCTGTTTTACAAAGGTTTGAAAGGTGAATATCAGATGTTGTGTTTGTTCGATGGAATCAAACTCTTGGCAGTTAACATCTGTAATCATTGTATAATTGCAATATGTTTTATGATATGTACATGATTGGAATGTATATTTTGACACTTGATATACTTGATGATTTTTTTAAGTTGTAATGGTTTTATATGTCGATCAATATCAACTAATTTCCTGCAAGGAGTAATAACATATTTATGAAGTTGTTCTTAGATATCTCTCGTTTTCCTGGAGGATTTCTCAAACTCAACACATAATGATGATGCTTAATGGCTAATTAATAACCTAAACTAATAAGATGACGGTTTTGTGCCCGACGCAGACTAAGTTAGACCACGGAGGAGACAGTTAATGCAAGTCTTCCACTTCCTTCGCATTCTTGTTGTGTGTTGCTTAGATGTCCATTGGGACCTGACTAATATCTGGAATTGACACGTTGCTTCTTTTCATCTTCCAGCATTTGATTACTGAATGAATCTAAATCCTAGTGTCACGGAGACGTGTTCAGTTGCTCAGACTATGAAGCCTGCTGTTAAGAAAGGCTCACTGTGGATTATAGTTATCCTGGTAGGACGCAAGTGATGACGGGTAACGCCCACAATTGAAAAGCAGAACCTGATGACACAAAGCTGGCTGGCGTAAGATGTCATTTACGCCACAGTCGGACGAGCCACGAGGCCCTCGTTGTTCTCTCCCTAAAGAACTCTGTAACTGTAACGTAATATCAAGACATCAAATCCGCCATTCGTGGTGACATATTCCCAGGAACACCGTTTACAGCGAGCCAAAACATCCCGCGAAATTCTTGAGATGCCACCGCTGAATCCCTCCAGAAATACAAGTGCTCATGACCAGCAGAGTGAAGGTTGCTCTCCCTCTCAGTCTGATCTCCACGTGCAGTCTAAATAAGTCTAAATAATTTTTAAAAAGTGACTTCTTCAACCCGAAAACAGAGCAGCCATTTGTTTGCCCGCCGAAACTATAAGCACAATCTAATTAACCTTGTTCGATAGACGGGATGGTCCGATCCATGCGGGAGAAAAGTAGCAACGAGTTATTGCAAGGGTGTTGTTGGGAGAAGTGTTTTTAAAAGAGGTCTGCTCTGCTTTAAGAGATGTGTTTCTCTGCTTTTCCCTGCAGGATCGAGCAACGCGGAGCTGAAACAAGCGAGGGAGGACTCTTCTCATGAAGGGGAGGGAATTAACTAGGATTGCCTGGGCTCAGTGCGCTCGCAGCTTCTGCCAGTCGAGGCTACAGAGGTATCATAAGGTACATGGAAATAATGAGGCCTGAGCACATCTCAAATCTCTTTCTTAAAATGGGTCTTATGGCTTCTTAGCACTTCTGCATGATGGTTTCGGTGACAATCGTAGTTGTTGCAACGGTGTTTTTGGGAGAATCAAGTGTTTTTTTAAAAAGAGATCTGCTCTGCTTTGACAGGAAACAAATCCCTTTCCTTCCCTCTGTCTCTCTCACATTTCAATATGCAGATAGATGTTTGTCTCCATATGACCCCCGGGACACAGCTTTCCCCGAAAAACAAGCGCACTGTTCATTTCTCAGCCCCACTGAGCTGAGCTATGAAAACAGTCTCACTATTGTTGGCTCATAATAAGATGATAATTTGTAGACTTCCTTCAACTCTCGGCTCTGCCTTTGATGCACACCAAAACTCCAAATGAAAGTTGACAGACTCCACTCGCGGTGTCACAGTCCCACTTTAGGAAGATGTTAAAGCTGATCTTTTTTTAGGAGAAAGGGATGAACACAAACTTAAGAAGCATTACAAGTAAAATATGAGGTGTGTATCTAGACGCCTTCAAATAAAAATACAAGTGGGAAAATAAAGCAGGGTGAGAGCTGGTGTTTTATTACTGTCTATCTGTGCTTTGTTTCAAGAGAGCTCAGTAGAACCCTGTGAGGATGAGCTCTCTTTCATATGCTGCCTCATTAAGGCTCTCTACTGAGCTGCATTCTGAAATAAGTGAGATTAAAATAAAACCCTCAATCAATATCTGCTATTTATACAGTATGTAGAAGAAGAGTTAATGGTCCCCCTGACCTTGCAGGATTCATGGCAACGCTTTGAGCATGAAGGCTTTATTCACTCAACCAGAAACACTCAGACGTACGTATTTAAAACAGCCCCTGCCTTTTCTGTCTTTTTGCATGTGATAGAAAAGCTACGCATGTCTGGATTTCCCTGAAATCAGATGCATTTGCACAGGAGGCTGAGAGATGCAATTCACAAGATGTACTTGCGCCGAGCTGGTGCTGGAGAGGAGCGCGAGGAGGGCGTGACACTTACGTTCAAGGCATTCTTAGCAGCCTCCGCCTCTGATCGGCTGTCAAAGCTGACAAACCCCACTGGCTGGGGAGACAGGAAGACAGAACAGAAGAAAGAAACATGGTTTTAGGCAGGAAAACTGAGTCGGCATTCCTGCCTGAGTGACATGGACATGTTGTTGTTGTTGTTGTTGTTTTATTTCATTTTCATATCATGCCCAACCCCCCCTCTTACTCTCATTCTCTCTCTTGCCCTGTTTATAAAACAGTGGCGACAGAGAGAGACAGAGAGAGAGAGAGAGAGAGAGAAGGAGGCTGGCCACTAACATTGTACAAGGAGAGTTCATCATTCAGCTCCCATATGCCCAAATACGGGCAATGTGAAAGCGAGAAAGTTCGTGAGTGAGTGTGAGCGAGGCAGAGAGGGGGGGGGGGTGAAACCTGAAAAAGGAGAAGAGATAGAAAATAAGATTAATGGGAGGGGGTGAGAGAGGGGGGATGGGAGGGTTCTTGGGAAAGAGGATTTAGAGGTTAAATGTGGCAAAAAAACCGAATGAAAGCGAGAGGTAGAAACTGTTTTTAAGACCTCCTCGGACAGGCCTGTCAGTTGGAAAACATGCAAAACATCTATTTCACCAGTGCGTGTTCTGTATTCTGGTGACATCACTCTGGAGCCTGTGCACACAAGAGTAAAAGGTGAGCGAGAGAGAGAGAAAGGCAAGAAAAAAAGAAGCAAAAAACCCCCACAGTGATGCAGGTTCGGGTATACAAAGAATGCACATTGTTGCGGCGTATCCGTGTGTGGACGGGAATGATGAGAGGAAGTGGGGGTGAGGAGAAAATAAAATCTCTAAACATGTTGCTCCCGTGGGGTTGCCCTGCTGCGTGTGATCTGGAAAAGCCGTCTTGGGTTATGGGAATTTTAAACAAGTAGAGAAAGAGGAGACGGAAAAAAGGAAATGAAGAAAGTTTTTGAAAAAGAAAGACGGCCTAAGTGAAGACGTCAGGAGGAGGAGGAAGCATAACAGGAATATAAATAGAGAGATCTGTCTCTTGCTATATATGGAGATGGCAGTGTGTTCTCGGACTGGAAGGGATCAATTGATTTATGCCGTCATTGTCATTGCCATTGCCATTAGTCGGAGTCACATTCAGAACAAGGACACGTCTGAGAAATGTCGCACACCACTTTGCGATACCTGAACTTAAGCAAGTTGCCGTCTGTCATGGGGAAGATGGCCGTTATGAAAGTATGAGGCACGTTGGGGAGGTCCAAGTATGGAGGACTCAAAATGACTTAAGTATAAATAAATAAATAAATAAATGCATGAATAAATACAAGAATAAATGAATAAATGCTTAAATAAATGTATAAATAAATAAATAAATACAAGAATAAATGTATAAATACAGAAATAAATACAGCAATTAATATATATAAGTTATAACTCAACAGGACATCATTAAATAAATGTATTTCTACATTTCTGTATTTCTTCAT
Organism: Pseudoliparis swirei; assembly: GCF_029220125.1. NCBI lineage: Eukaryota > Metazoa > Chordata > Actinopteri > Perciformes > Liparidae > Pseudoliparis > Pseudoliparis swirei. Next base: position 11,150,693 of record NC_079408.1, read on the forward strand.
TTATTTATATCTCTATTTATGTGTCCACACGTATTTCTTCATTTATTTATGTGTGACATTTACGTGTCCGTATATTCAAATGAGCTGGGCGGTCCGAACCTCATTGTTGAACAGGATTGGTCAAGTCAGGGAGCAAGACAGAAGCAATCGATCCCTAGCACTTGGATCTGTAGACGAACAGCGTTTATTATGCATTCTTGTCTGTACATTCTAAATACTCCTGTTGAGTCACGGAATGTAATTTAAGGATGTTTTCAGCCGAGAAGTTAGTTGTTTAAGCATCAAATCTGTGGTCGGTTTATCGAGATTCAGTCTAATAAGGATATGCGACGGAGATTTGAGGTCCTGCTCGGGACCAATGAGCTCAGGCGCTCAGCGCGCTGTGTGGCCGCCGAGAGAAGCCTGATCTCGGCAGGACTTTTGAAATGCTCCGCTGGCTCTGACGTCTCCGTGGCGGCTAAACATGAGATATAATTAGGTTTTTGAGGATCTAAAGAGCACAACGAGTTTATTATTTACTAAAAGATAACGTTACGTCAATTTGACTGAGGGTTAAGATTCATAACTTCATATTGTAGCGACCCTGGGTCAGGAAAGCTACGAGACGTTGTATATTTATTATCGTTTATTCGTAGCCTACGCCAAACAACAGTGAACACCGCAACACATTCTACTCAACTGTAAATTATTTTACAGTGAATAATTTGAGTAAATTCATGCGCAAGAACAGTTGATGTGGTGACGTCACAAGACCAGAAAGACCGTCCTGCGTCCTCGAGAGTCTGGACTCCCAAAACCAGACTCCAAAGACCAGACTCCAAAAGAACACGAGTCTGTACTCAGTGTTCTTGGAATTGATAAACGGCTGAAGTCAAAAAGCTGTCGAGGCTAACTTCTGCTAACGGTGAGCTGAGCGAGTCAACTTCAGCGTCATGTGCCAGGCAGAAATAGTAGAGCACAACACACCAGGTGCATTTCACTCCTGTGACCAATCATGCTTTAGACAGAGGTTCGGACCGCCCAGCTCATTTGAATATACGGACACGTAAATGTCACACATAAATAAATGAAGAAATACGTGTGGACACATAAATAGAGAAATAAATAAATGAAGAAATACAGAAATGCAGAAATATATTTATTTAATGATGTCTTGTTGATTTATAACTTATATTTATTCATTCCTGTATTTATTTATTTATTTATACATTTATTTATTTATTTATACATTTATTTATTTATTTATACATTTATTTAAGCATTTATTTATTCATTTATACATTTATTTAAGCATTTATTTATTTATTCTTGTATTTATTCATGCATTCATTTATTTATTTATTTATTTATACTTAAGTCATTTTAAGTCCTCCATAAGTATGGAGGACTCAAAATGACTTAAGTATAAATAGTAAGTACACTGACATGAAGCTAATTGACTTAACTTGATGCGGACACCTGTCAGCAGAGCTCATTTCCAGTCCTGCGCCCCTAGAGGTAAAACCTAACCCTCAGTGCTCTTGTCAAAACACTCGCTTCGACACCTCAAAATTATTTTCCTGTTTCCCTTCCCATCCCCGCACATCTCACCAGAGTTCACCGTCCGTAACTAAAAGCATACTATCCGACTGCCAAAGGCAAGTTGGTGCAACACTTTTCCCCTTCTCTCCCTTTAAATAAGCTCCCCCGCCCCCCAATTCCAGGTCCTCCCTGACAAAGGGTGTTAATCTGTCATGGTCCACAAGACGAAAACACAGAGAAGGGAAAAAAACAGGACAAAGGAAAAGTAAAAGAATTGAAGGTGTAGATGACCATGAAATTGAGTAATGCAAACAGTAACCGCTTGATGAGAGACTGACTGGTGGTTTCATTCAATACGGAGTTTCTTTGGAAACACAGCCCTCGTCTTGGAGCATACCTGTTTCGAAGTGAGTTTGATCAAGGAGCCTTCATAGCCCTGAAACAAACAAAGAGCATGTCAGAAAGGAAGAACAAAGACAACAACATGGTTATGTAAACACATATTCTGTGTATATTTGTTTGCACCGCAGTGTCACCACTGACTAGATACCTTGTGTTACGAGTCAGGTAGACCTTGTGAAGACCAAATGGACCACATGTTGCTTCTTACCTGATAAATCAAGATTTACTGCTCACGGTAAAACACATGTACTCAGAGTACATACCGTGGGCATTATCCTGAGATAGTGGAGAGATTAGACGTGCTGCAGTTGTGCCATTATTCACTTTAACTGCAGCTTGTCGACGGTACATCTACATGCAGTCACTAGGTACTAAACTCTAGGACTCTTAGTGCCTCCGACAACGTGAAGTTTCTGAGGTGCAGCAAATAGCTTTGTTTTTGTATCGCAGGCAGCGAGCCATTTTTCCATGAGACTCACGCACAAGTAAGCTTCCTACAGATCGAGATGTGATTGAACCTCGGCTATAGCAACACAGGCACTTGAACCTCGCGGGAGAGTTTTTCCATTGCCGTTTATTTCATCAGCGTTAATGGAGCTCTCATTGACTGGTGGAAAGAAAAGCTGCTAAGAATAGCTGCAGCCCATCCATTTAAAAACATACAAACATACCTTAAATGGTCTGAACAGCAGATAGAGCTCCCGCGGCTTAATATCCAGGGGTAGCCCGCTGACGAATAGCGTTCGGACCTGAGGAAGACAAGAAAGAGTTCATGTAATTTTCATTAACCTCCATGAGTTATAAATAGCTACCTTGAATACAGTACCTGACAGTAACAGATGAGGTAATGAGGAAAAGGACACATAACTAGTTATCTCACTTAAAGACAGACTTTTCAAAAACTAAAAAGGGTGTCTTTCATCTCGGCAAACACAAGCACACACTTCTTTTCTACAACACTTTGATTGTATTCTCCCGTGTGATCTGCGGCCTGCTGCTTTTTACGGCAATCCTCCCTCGCAGCTCGAGCCTCCGTTTTACATTTGAACTTTTCAACTTGCAACATGAGCTGGCCTTGCTGGGGAAAAACAATGTATATGCTCTCAGAGAGAGACTAATAATAAGTTGCTCTAATAAGTATAAGTGTGTTGATAAGAGAAGAACATGGATGCACTGTGATTGCTCTTCCAGGAATACAGGTAAGGTTTACGTTGGACAAAAGCAGCAAAAAAATACAAAAAAAACACATTTTAAACTTTATATTTTGCTGATAACCTCATAGTCAACCCTCAGAGATGAAAAACAAATAACAAAGCACGAATCATCTGTCGTACTTGTGCTAAGAAAAGGGATAAACTAGAAATATAGCCATGGAAACTACGGGGACAATGTAGGCTACAAGAGAACAACTGAATGAGCGTGCGCTAAAATGTAAAGAGGGCAGTTTAGCAACATTCATCTGAAGGCCTGCCACTCAAATGTCCAACAGAACTGTCCAATTCTGTATATTTATTTTGTAATATTTTTAAAAACTGCAACAATAAATGTCCATTCAAAATGAAGCTGCAGCCAGTTAGCTTATAGCTTAGCTTGAATACTGGACACGGGGAAACAGCTAGCTTGACTTTGTCCGAAGGTAACAAGCACCTTTACAAAGATCCCCACTATTCAATCTTTGTTTGATCTGCAAACAGAAATGTAACAACACTGTTAAATAGCCCCATCAGCCATGTCTAAAAAGGTGTGTGTGAACAGCAGTAGCATATGCTCACGGTACCGTTAGCAACATTTAGTGAACCCAGACATTGAGGCACGACAAGACACAGACGGTACGACGTCCAGTCACGGCTCAAATGCAGCTCTGGTTACATTTGAGGCAAATAAAATGTACGTGCACTTTAAGTATTTCTAACAATAAGCTACAACAGTTGTCTTCTAATAACACAAAAGCTCTCTCCAGCTTTAAAAAAACAATGAACATTTGTTCCAGTGAAGTGGTCGTAAGATAACTGGGGCAGACATTACATCATTTTAGACAGTTTTATTAAATAAACAGGCACTAATCACACCTCATACATGGAATTATCACCTAATTGAAGTTGGCTTGGTACAAGTAAATAATTGCTTTCGTGCACATCAAAATGGAACAATAGACTGCGAGCATCAGACCTCCAACAGCTCCACCCTACACACGCCCACATCAATCATGTGACAGTGGATTTCAATGTGTAATTTAATTATTTATTTAATATTCTGATTCTATTTAAGGGCGAATTTAGGATAAACCCGTAGGTATGCAATTACACAGAGTAGATTCATAGCTCCCACATTCATTAGATAGTAGGTTCACAACTCCGGGGACAAAGGAACTGCTGAACTAACACTACACCTCATTCCCTCATGTCACCTGATACGCACCACTGATGCCAAAGGCAGAGCAACACACAAACAAAGGAGCTTAGCAACCGGGGGAGCAATAGCTGGCGAGTGCCAAACTGGCCATCATGCCAAAATATCTCACCTCGGCAACTTTCTCACCTTCGCTCTTATCTTATCTTATCCGAGTCGAGCTGAACCCTGAAGGGCTGTCACTGGGCTCTGTCTCAGGCAGGTCTGTTTAAATAAACTCTTTCAGAGGGTCTCCTTATATGGAGTTACATCGGACCGAAGAGCCAGAACAGGATGGTATCAGTCAGACACGAGCAAGAGCAGTTGCTGACAGCAGTTAGGAAAGATAATTCTAATAGCGTGGCGGTAAAGAGTGCAGTGGAAACAGAAGGCGTGACGAGACAATCCCCCAAAGATGTTTTTCGGAGGAGACCATCACTTTGCACAGAAAGGCATCGAAACTGTAGGTTTTAAATGGTTATTGAGGAATTGAAGATGCACATGACCACAACATTACACATAAGTAACAACTCCTGTCACACTTTTAAGTAAATATACTGGCCCTGACTTTTCAAGTAATATTACAGCATTTCCTCAAATTGTGCCTTCAACAGAAGGTTGGACAACATCTTCAGAACATCTCCTCATCTAACTCTCGTTCGCCAAGTTATCTGAGATTCCTTCTTTGATTTGAACTCCTATCTTCGGTCATGAGGCCAACGGAAACTTGAGAGCTCGATATGCCGCACGAGTTCAGACAGACACACGCAACAGTGACTCCTCTGCACACAGAACAATGAGACATTCTTGTCGGTGTCAAACCTCTTCCCTGACGTCAGCTGTTGTGATATACGATCGGTTGGCCGTGTGTCCGGTGAGGAGTTGAATAATTCACAGACATATGTGTCACCGGCTCTCTCCCACACACATCTGCTGCTGATTATCAGTCTTTATTTACGTTACTTTGACGTGAGCTCCAAAAAGGCCTTGTAAACACTTCGCCACCAGGCGAAGGTAAAACACCACATTTTTCTCATGATGGAGTGAACTGAAGGTCAAGTCAAGGGTCGAGCACATTCGTAAAAAGCGAAGACCTCTCCGTTTTATTGGCTTTTAGAAGCATTGTTTTATTAGATCCTCGTGAGTCACATACCTACATTTCCATAGTGCTGAGTGGCCTGGTATGGGCCTTTGAATCATTGACCATTTATGGCGTGCTCACACACCAGCACGAAGGCAGGCTCCGATCAAAGACAGCAGCCTCTACCTACCACAAGCCAGCTGAGTACTTCACAGCCGGCGTACCAGTGCAGTTCCCTGGCAACGCCTCCGCCGAGTACAGCAGAGTTTGGAGCCCCAGGGCAAAAACATCACATCCTATTAAGGCCACTTCTGCAGCAAGTCCCATGGGATCAATGCACCTCTAATCAGTGAGTCTTGACTCCACAAGCTCCGGATGAGGTCACCACCTTATTGATACTCTATCATCGCTCCTTGAAGCTTTGCTGCTGCCACCCGAAGGCTGGAGGAGGGGCGTGGGCTCTGTGAGGCACTATCTTGAAGGATAACTATGGTTTATCAAAACTTTTGTTTTAGTTTACTTCTGCGTGCTGCGATAACATTGTACTCACAAGCTCTGGGAAGTGTTACGATTATTTGTTATCGTCAATTATTCATCTTAATAATTTTCTCAACTAATCCTTTTGCCAATAAAATGTCAGAAAATCATGAAGAATTACATCGTTATTTCAGAGCCCAAAATGATCATAGCTAGTTTTTATCCATCCAAAACCCTAACATATTTAGTTTACTACTGTATATGACTGAAAACCACACAGTCCCATCGGAGAAACTGGAACCAGAGAATGGTTTGTGTTGTCGCTGTCGAATATTCTTTGTAAATTAACTAATCGAATAATACATTTTGCACGATGACATTAGAAGTTGGAGCATGGTTTTCCAAACCACTCCATTTGGAAGTCAAACAAAAGTACAAGAACAGTAGGTCAGATTAGTAGCAAGCAGTCGGTCATAATTATTCACCTCCAAATACATCTGGCTAGCCGGGAAGGTTTTTAGAGAAAACCTGTCTGACCGTCTAACGGCTTGTTTGAATTTATTTTGTGAATATACTACTACCATCAAAAGGAATGGTGGCTATATATTATATGAAGTAATATAATGACAAAAGAGGATTTTAGTTCAATGATTTTAGTTTTTTCCATGCTCAACTTTTAAAAAAATACAACGCTTACGTCGGTTCCAACCAAACCGCCTTTCTCCTGTCAAATGTAATGAAGCTTCAAGGCAACATTTACTCAATAACTGACTGGAAAACCATTCAAATATGATAAGTCTAATGAAATGGCCTCACAGCGAATGTATGTGTTGTTTCTATTCAGCTTGCGTCGTGGACTTGGAACACGTGTCACACCTACAGCCTCATTACACAGTGTGACTTTCTCAGATATTCGCTCCGACTTTAATTGAGTGCTTTTTTGACCGTTCGTTCTGGCTGAAATGAGGGACACGACCTTGGTGCGATGTGAGATGATTACAATGTGTTTCTTTCTCCCTCTCTTTTTTCACATTTGTGTGTGTGTGTGTGTGTGTGTGTGTGTGTGCGTGTGTTTGACAACCAAGTTAATAGATACAGGTCCTTCGAGCCAGATGTGGCAGGACATGGCTCTGACCTTGAAGCTTATAAAAAGAGGGTACAGTAGCCTATTGTAGATGTGAGTGTGTGCGTGCCACGAAGCTGTGATTACCTGCATATGAAATCAAAGCTCAGATAAAATATTTCAAATCCTCACTAGTTGCTTTCAAATCCCTGCACGAGTCTCTCCCTCGCTGTGACCGAGCCAAAATCAAAGTCTACCCACAAGCCTGTGTGCCAAAGGGCGAGTTGAGCTCTTGCATCAGTTGAGTGCCTCCTTATTAAAAATAGGCGAACTGACAGACTCCCACTCGTTGGCTAACCAAGCTGTCACTGCTCTGTGTTGACACCATCATCCTCACTTTTCACTTTGTCTTCTGTGTCGGAGAATGTGAAGAGTGACAGACTGCAGGCCCGAGAGGTGTCACCGGACCATAAATGGATGACTCCGTTTGTCCATTAATCACCGGGGTTCAACGGGTCAAGTTTCGCATTCGGGGTTCAGAGGGCACGGGTTAGGCTCGGGTTATTGTGGAGGTCGGGGGTCAACTGTGAGGTTGAGCACTCTGCAACGCCACAAGTGAACTCTGAGAGTAGAGTCTCTCTCTCTCTCTCTCTCTCACAAGTGCTTTTGACCAACAATTACAGCTCAGTGAGGGCCTGTAGATGTTCCCACAGGTTCCTTTAAAGGATATTTAAAATAAATGACCTAGGAAAAGCCAGTAAGCGCCCGCTTTACTGCAATTTTCCTGCCCTTGCTCTTTTCTTCCCCTCTCCATTACAGTTCCCCTGATTTTAAATCTAACCTGGAAAAGAACACTCCTGTGTCTTAATGACATATGTGCTCTTTCTTTCGTATCAACCATTTTTTTTACCTCGGCGGAAAAAAAGGCCCACAGGTGTCGTATGACTGTGGAAGAAAGAAGAGACCCTTCATAGATTATAAGGCACACATTAGTTTGACTCCCCGGATGACAGCTTCTTCATCGCTCTCATCTCCGTAAATGGACTTCACATTCCAAAGCACTCATTAACGCAAAATAATCGGCCAACTCAGAGTCTGCCTTTCCTGGACTCCCTTTGTTGCCGCCTGCCCAAGTGGTCATCTTTAAACTGTTTGGTTTTGGGGTTGGCTGGACAGAGGGTAAAGAGTGAAGACAAAAACAAGAGTAGAGACTCAGCCTGTGTCTTCATAAGGAAACATAAGCCCACTGACAATGTGATGGTGCAGCTGTTCCTTTGTTTATCATCGACAGCACTTAAAGATTATAAAGTATTGCATTTTCATTCCGTTTATCTTTTCTTTTTGGGGAGTCGTATGAATGAATTGTCAACACAAATGTCTTTCACAAGTTTTAAAAAAGCCCAACATGGCCAACTAGTATTCCAAACCCAATGAAATAAAACAGAAAATACTCACAGGAGCAAAGACCAGCAAATGTTCAGTATTTTTGATAATGTGGCAAATTATGATCGGTCAACATAGATGGTTTTCAAGATGTGTTCTGTCTGTCTATAGTTTAAAACATATATTTAAATTTTATCAGACAATCTGCCTCGTACTAATGAAACAGCGAGCCAATGTTTGCTGACCTTTTATCTACTAGCACAGCATTTAACACATATTTGCCACAAATGGGCACCGTTACGCAGAAGTTACAGAGTCCTGCTTTGAAGGTTACTTGAAAGCAGTTCTTCAGCTAAGTAGTTATTTATTGTCGATTAATGAGTAGATTATTTTCTTGATTAATTGATCAGTTGTTCGGGCCAATGAAATGGTGGAATATGTAAATCAGTGTTTCCCAAAGTCCAAGATGTTATACATTGGTTAAGAAGAAGAAGAAAAAGTCTTCTTTTCCTGGAATAGCATATCATTAAAGCCGTCAATGGACTTCATCGGACATAATTAGAGCGTTTTATGAACTAATCCTTGGAGGCCTATCGACCAACTTTTACTTGTTTTGATTTTCCCATCGTTTCGAGCTAATCTTGAGCAGTTTGACCTTCCTCAGTCGGTCAGACAAGTTTCTCCTTGTTGCCGTTCTGCCCGTCTCACTCTTGTCTTAAGGGTTCTTCCCATGAGCATAAAAAGTCCTACTGTTCAGAGATCTCAGGCTCATGCTTTCAACGTATGGAGTCATAAGGGATAAGGAGTTTGTCTACTAAGACTAAGCTGGGCGGGCGAGAGAGAGAGAGAGAGAGAGAGAGCAGGATAAAAAAGAAGGGAGTGGTAGGAAAGGGGAGAAGAAGAGTGGCAAATTATAAACAGTACCAGGGTGGAGGGAAAGAGGGAGGAAATTGCTAGAGAACAAGATAAAGAGAGGGAAGAAAAAGGGTGGGACGGGCGAGGGGAAAGGGGGAAGGAAACGGAGGGGAAGGGAGATAAAAGTGTAAAAATGGAAGAAGGAGATGGGGGAGGACGGATGGAGTGGGTGCATGGAGAAAAGACATGAGATGAATGAGAGAAGTGTTGTCTGGAAAGGAGTGCAGGAAAATAAAAAGGAGTGTGAAAGAGGGTTGAGAGAAGAGACACTGTTTAAGTATAGCTTGTGAGAAAGCAATATTAAAGTGGAGGTGACAGACCGAGCACATAAAGACAGTATGACAAAGCAAGATGGCCGACGCTGTCCAGGCACAAACTCACACCGGTGTCGGATTTCATTAATTACAAAGGAAACTCAAAAGTTGACAACTAAGGCTTTTGAATGAAAGCAGCACCATAAAGGAGGCGTCACTCCTAACTCCCGGTCAGTTTTGATCATTTATCTATATATATTTATAGCTGCATATATATATATATATATATATATATATATATATATATATAGAAAAATAGAGTACAATTCTTCATCTCTCTGTTTTTTTCTTTTTGTCTCACATCAGTTCAGCAGGATCCTTCGCCAGCCGCTCCTGACGCTAAGCCTTGTTGTTGTCTTTTCAAATACCTCTTGTCGCACAGCTGACAAATGGCTGAGATAAGATGACAAATCCCCTCGCGCTTTATAAATAAACTCCGATCAGACGGGCAAATGGAGCGAGGTTTGAACGGTTTGTGTGAGCCTGTTTCTACTGGGCATTTTAAATTATATTCCTTGGTATATCTATTTTTGTAATTTGACTTTATCGTCTTAACCTGCGTTAAATCTCTGCTCGTATCGTTTCTCAACGATACCTGACATCATTGCATGTTTCCCCCCATCGCCCTATCATGGCCACTTTCCCCTCCGAGCGACCCTCCGATAACGTTTCATGTCACGGAGCGTTAACATATCTGCGTGCCCTTTTCGTAGATGCGTGTGTGTGCACTTGCACGGACCACACACACACACACACACACATGCCCACGCCGACGCGCGACAGCCGTGGCCTCCCTCCGCTTCGCCGTTGCTTCTCCAGCAGCGCAGTTCTCCCCACTTACGTCACTTCATGGAAAAGGTCACGCTGGCCACATGAGCTGCTATTTGAAGAGAACCCGGTGGATACCCGGAGCAGGCCAAGCACAATCCAATTACACCCCAGGGAGATCCAGCGCATTTGCTGATCTCTGCTTGAGTGATATTTGGTTTCTCTTTGGATGCTTGTAAAGATCCACTTACATGTTTATGGTCGCCCCCAACTAGAATCAAACTTCTGCTGCGTTGGACTGTTACATCCACGACAGACGCTCGACTCTGTGCTCGCTCATTTGTCAAAAATCAGGTGCGGTTTGACAGTGGACCTCCGAGGCTGGGCAGGTCTTAAATAAACACCAGTCAGCTTGAGGGGAAGAGACAGAAAGGAAGTCGAAGGTCAAGCTTCATCGGGCGACTTGGTTAAATCAGATACTCACGACCTGTACTTCACCTTGTACTCCAATCCATTAACAATTAACTGGTCTAACAATAATCAGGAAACAAATCAATGATTGTTTTCAGAAGTGAACTGTTAAACAATTAAAATGATGAACTGATAGATAAAATGTACGGCTGCAACTAATGAAAAGTTAATTCATAGTTGATCAACCGGACAATTATATGGGAACCCATAAGCCAAAGATTTTCAGTTTGACTCCTTCTTGTATAATCATGAATATACTTCCAAACATCCAAAAGAAAGCTTCATTAAAGCATGCGCAAGTGTTGTGTGAAACCATCTCACTTCAATTCAAATCTCCTCTGAAGAGCCCTGCGGGTCTCTTGTCCATACAAGGCCTGGAAACCACAGCTGCTGGAAACATATCTTTGATGTTCCCCACGCGAGAGACAGTGCGTCACCTCGACCACATCAGTGGCCGTCGAGTGCCACCGTACGTGAAAGCATCCAGAACGCCTGATAGTGAAGCTTTATCAAAACCGACTCGCGAGATTAGACTCCGCTGGGGCCGAACCTCGTCTGCAACGAGACCATGTTTGGTGAGCACTGGTCCGCAGAAGATAAACATGAAGCATCGTGGAGCTTCGGCGTACGCTGATGATGGCGCGTGAGCTTGAGCAGTGAAGTAGGCGTGAGGAGGCGAGCTCGGCGTTTTTACTGGTGCGAATCAGTGATCCATTGAGTCACATACTACACTGTAAAAGGTCGCTGTTGTTCAGCATGTGAGAGTCATACCAGCGGGGCTGTGAAACGTTATCTCTCATAAGATCAGTTTATGGTTACTTTAGTGTTGTTCAGCACAAAGACGTGTGGCTTCTTTAAATTCGATGCAAACTCGGTGAGTGTTTCTTCACCGAAGATCGTGATTGGAGAAGTGCTCGAAGAATTTGACATTGAAAATGTCAAATGAGTCACTTAATCATCCATAAAGCAGCTTCCATTGTACATTGTTCATTCAGCTCGGCTCCTTTGACCAGAATGACTAAACTCTTATGTTCATAAATCATGAATGCAAAGTCACACTCGGAAACTAGTCACAATATTCTTAGATTTGTGTGCGTGTGTGTGTGTGTAAATAAGCACACCTGCCTGCAGGTGTTTGGTTGCACGTCTGTGCGGTACAGTATCTGCCCAAAACGTGCTGCTTCTCAGCATGCACCACACATCATTACACAGAAGATAAAGCGCTGCTGTCCAACCGTACGTTAATTCAACCGAGTAAATTTAAGTTGCCGCTCGTCTGGACGGCTTCCAAACATTTCTACAACCATTAGACTCCTCGGGCATCACTCTCTGTCTTCCCGTCTGCCTTTTACACAATGCAAGGGACGCCTCCCGTCTGGTTGTCCTGCACGTGGACATCACAGCAATTCAAGTCCACATATTTATTTATTTATATTCATGTGGTGCTCGAGAAACTAATGATTATTTCACAAATATTCTTGTCAGATTATTGTCAAATATTCTGCTATGTCTTTTTAAGATTGCTCAAGCAACTGTTTGGTCTAACACGTCAGAAAATGCTAAACGGATTATGAAACTGTTATTAATGGTCGATCGACTATTCAATTCATGGGCCAATTGCTTCAGCTCAAAATCAAATCTGTTAAAAAAAAGAAGCTAAAATATCAAATGTTTTGTCATCTTTGGTTAAAGTGATGAGGAACCTTCCCTCCTCTGCTTGAAGCAGAGATGTTGGGATGTGTTGTGCTGAAACAAACCAAACATCTGTCATTTGTGACGTCGTTTATGAGGCAAAATGCAGATCCAAGCTTCTAAAATGTGAAGATTTGCTGTTTTTCTCTGTTTTGTATGACCTTCAACTGAACCTCTTGCACTTTGCAGTATTTTATTGAGGACTTGCGACCCCCATATTTATAGAATAACATGTTATTCAATTCACTGACAATCTACAAGTTTATTTCTTCATCTATGTTGACTTTAACCATGAGTTGCAGCCCTACAGTCAAATGCTGGTTCACACAGTACGCAGCCTCTGAAATACCTCGGCTGCAGCACCGTACTGAGTACATAAGGTCACAAGGTGAATAAACTGAAACTCTCCATTAGGTTTCCAAGAAGTCTCTGGTCCATACCTCATCTGGGTGGTGCTACAGTATCTCCCTGCATCCATAGTAACCTCAACAGTGGACCAAATATGGTATTCCATCAGGCTGTGTGTGTTCGGCTATTCAGTTACTAAGTGACGAACCGTACCCGGGGCCTTAATCAAATTTCTCCGAGAGAAATATCAGATATAATCCGATATACTTTTCTTACATACTTGGTTGTGGATGCGTGGAGCTCTGAAATAGTCTGTCGTCTGGATAGAGATGTTCCGCGCAAAAGAAAAAATCACCCCATGCAAAGAGCCCTACGACAAATTATTTACCGAAAAGGAGACTTCATGGATCCACATTGTGCAATGTGTACAAAAGGAAGGGAGAAAGAGACTGGGAGGGGGTGGTGGGGGGGATGCATCTCCGACAGGGACTAAGTGGATTAACTCACATATTTCTGGATTTATTTTATGTTCTTTCCACAAACAATATCACTCTGGTGTCTGAAGCTGTAATTAAGTCCTATTGACTTAATTAACCCTAACCCTAACCCTAACCCAGACTCTCTTGCAGTGAGTCTGGGTTACTAAGAGTTATTGCGTACGTGTTGCAGCAGCAGTTGCTTGAACTTAAATTGCTCCCTCAGCTTCAGTGAAAACTAATTCGCTCCCTGGCACTGAATTCCCTTCACTATTGCTTTTCAGTGTTGGGTGAAGTCTGGCTTCATGGAACAGAAACAGTCCGGCCAGCTCTTATGTCTGTTGTAATATCATTATCTACAATACAGTTCGGAACAAAATTATTACTATACAGGACTGTCTCAGAAAATTAGAATATTGTGATAAAGTTCTTTATTTTCTGTAATGCAATTAAAAAAACAAAAATGTCATGCATTCTGGATTCATTACAAATCAACTGAAATATTGCAAGCCTTTTATTCTTTTAATATTGCTGATTATGGCTTACAGCTTAAGAAAACTCTAAAATCCTATCTCATAAAATTTTAATATTTCCTCAGACCAAGTAAAAAAAGATTTATAACAGCTGCGTGTTTGTCAAGTCTCAGGAAACGCTTGCAGGTGTTTGAGTTAATTAGACAATTCAAGTGATTTGTTTAATACCCTACTAGTATACTTTTTCATGATATTCTAATATTTAGAGATAGGATATTTGAGTTTTCTTAAGCTGTAAGCCATAATCAGCAATAAATCAGAATAAAAGGCTTGCAATATTTCAGTTGATTTGTAATGAATCCAGAATGCATGACATTTTTGTTTTTTTAATTGCATTACAGAAAATAAAGAACTTCATCACAATATTCTAATTTTCTGAGACAGTCCTGTATATATATATATAGGTTTCTTCCCTTTTTTCCCCTGAAGGGTTATTTGGGAGTTTTTCCTCATCCGATGTGAGGTTTTGGGACAGGGATGTCTATGTGTACAGATTGTAAAGCACTCTGAGACAAATTTGTAATTTGTGAAAATGGGCTATACAAATAAACTGAATTGAATATATATATATATATTAGTATAAGTCCTTGTGTCTCACTTGTACCTGCCACAGTCTGAGGGAGGTTGCACACATTTAAAAAGAAATACAAATATGCCATATATCTAATAAAAATATATTTTTTTAAAGAAAAGAAAAAAAGCAAGAGGGATAAACAAAGAGCAACATGACGCCCTCCTTTTGTGATATTAAAATGTTGCGGCTGCACCACGCAGTGGGTCTCATGATGCAACGGCAACTTTTCAGAGGTAAACAAATAAATAAACGAGACCGTCTTTCTACCCGTCAGACATATAGAGGAGCATCACCGGGACAACGAAGAGAGCGCATTCACATTGATGGCGATGTCTGTGTGTGTCACGGACCGACGTGTTCGCGTGAGGCGGCAGGTGGAGGTGCTCGCGCGCGGGTACTTACCTCCTCTTCGTGGTTGGTGAATTCACTCTGCTCCGTTTCTTTCTCGGGTTTGTTGTTATTCATTCTGAGTCGGACTCTCTTCCCACTTTCACTTGGACTGTCTGGTCTCTTCTTCTTTCTTCCCCCGGTCCGCTTCTCTTCCTCTTCTTCCTCTCCTTTCTCTTCTCCGGGACCCAGCTTTACAGACGACAGTCCGCGCGCGGCCGCTGTCCTCACTGACCCGAGCTCCCACACGAGTTCCGTGGCATCAATGATGAGCAAGGATTTGGTTGTTGTTGGTGGTGTTGTTGTTGTTGTTGTTGTTGTTGTTGTTTTTATTGTTGTAATTGTTGTAAAATAGGGTGAAAAGTCTGTTTCTGCGCAGTCGGATATTCCTCAGGCTTCCTGGAAGAGTTCTCCGGAGGTTCTTGTTGCTCCTGTTCTCCAAATGACAACACGGGAAGTGTTCAGCGGACCGCGCCGCAGGCAAACTTCACTCCCCATCCCCGCGTGAGGGAGGGAGGGAGCGAGGGAAGGGAGGAGGGAAGGAGGGAGGGGTTTAGGGTGGGGTTAGGGTGGGATGCACCGTCTGCTGGGCTCCGCCGAGCTTCATCATTGAGACACGGTGTTGTCTACCGTGTGTGAAATGCACATTTCATTAATTGTGTTATTATTAGAAGACTGCTTTTAATATGTGTATCCTAGTTACGTGTATGTGGCCAGGATGTTATAAATAAGTCAAAACAAAAAGGCTGACCAGTCCCCAAAATAAAACATTGTGAGAAATAACTGGTGTGGGCATAGTTTATAGTTAACCCTGTATATTTTTTATAATTTTGTTCACTTTAAGGTTCAGAAATACTTTGAGTCTGAATTCTTCTCCAACTTTATTACTTTTAGTCATGACCAAACCGTCAATATAGGCCCCTTAAAAACACTTAGTATATAAACATCCTGAAATATTGGGAATTAAAGACATTTTTTATTATTATTGTTGAACTTCAAGTTCCCCCAGGCTGCTATTACTCCACAACTTCCCAGGAAAGAGGCCAAGTCTGTGGTCCTGGGGCAGCGGTTACTTCATATATTTTGATGTTTTGTTGTTATGCCTAATACTGTTGTATCTCTTTTTATTTATTGTATTTTTAACATCTGTGTGTGGCTGGCCAGGCATTGCACATGGAAGGCTTAACCTACAATATGTCTTCCCTTTGCTTCGGGTCCTTGTCTTTATACATGAGCCTAGGAGGAAAAAAACATAAAGTACTTAAGATATATTATGAGGTTAGAGCACCACCTTTAACAAGATAGTTAAACTTGTAACTTGTTGACTGTTAAACTTTAACCTTCAAGCTGCATGACATCCTATCAGTTCAGCTCATAAATCTGGCGTCACGAGACGTCTTGTGTCCCTGCACACTCGGGACTAGTGTCTGTCTCCTTCCCTTGTGTCAATCCCTCGACATGTAGCCCTCAGCATAATTCATCATTCATGCACGGAGCAGTAGACAATTATCAACTGACTGTTTTTTTTTTTTTTTTTTTGTCACTTAAATTAGTTTTCGTTAAGACATATTAACATGAAATAAATACAAAAATGTCAGACGTAAACATACAAATATATATATATGTATACTGTATATTTACATATACACATATATATATACATATATATACATTCACATACATACATACATACATACACATATACACATAAATACATATAGACACACATACATACGGGGGGTATGTATGTGACAGAAAACACAGAAAACAGAAAAAAGAAAAGCTACCCCGGCACCCCCTTAATTATCTTTTACCTGTAAATTTGTATACACCCCCTTGCAGGCACGTGCACAGACATTTTGGGGGGCAGGTGCTCAAACCAAAAAAAAGGGCACCCAATGCCAAAAAAAAATTCTGACAGAGTTGAAGCATAAGCATCAATACACTGATGGAGCTGTCCTCGACCTGCGTTTCCTCTGGCAGCATCAGACAGCTAGCTTACATTTTCTTTATGAATAAAGATGAATTATTATATAGCAACAACAGTACAAGCGTTCTGATTGGCTAATGGGTCATCATGCCAGCCACGTATTGCCCTCCTCGCTGGTCTGATACGGATCTGTATTGCCCTCTGACTTCATTTTCAAAATGAGCGATATTGATAGACATCAACAGCCAAGAGCAGTGGTCCTCAAACTAAGGCCCGCGGGCCGGATACGGCCCGCCTCCACATTTGGCCCGGCCCTCTGAACAAGAGAGGCCGTATGATTTTTTTTCAGTCTGGCCACGCAAATCCTAGACTAGCCCCTGTTGAATAGAACGGAATAAGAACTCTCTCTCTCTCTCTCTCTCTCTCTCTCTCTCTCTTTTCTCTTGAATTCTCTCTCTCTTCTCTCTCTCCCTCTCTCTATTCTCTAAACATAACTAACGTCAGTAAACAGCTGGACGAGGCTTTGAAATCACGGAGTTTTTGTTTGTTTATTTTTTTAGGAAACGACGGACCAGTTGTGACGTCATGTTTTCAGCAGCGCTAATGTTGTGGTTGATTTATCACAAAACAACGTCAACACCGTCATGACCTGTGTGTCTGGTGCTGCGGGTCAGAGAAGGAGGTGCACCCGTTTAGTGGCGCGAGGAGCACTGTGCGGAGGAGGAAGTGGAGGAGGGAGCGCCGTGGAGCGGGTCTAGGCGAAATTCTCACAAGAACTCAAATAAATGCCCCGTCGGATATTAAAACACATTTGGAGGGACTTGATGACAGAAAGAGTAACGTTTATTCTTAAATACGGATGAATACAAAAAATGTGTCTCCAGCAAAAAGGGCCCTTTACTCATCCAGGGCAAAGGGGCTGGTGCTTGAGCACCAGTAGGGCTCTATCTGTGCACGTGCCTGCCCCCTTGCATCTATATTTGCATTTTCCTGAAAACACAAATCCGACCCCTGACAAACCTAATAAATCCCACGTGACGTTTTAGTTTGTCATTTCGAGGGCCCCTGAAAAGTTTTGTGGTTTCGAGCGCATACTTCTCCTCACACATCACCGCCTTACCCCGTCACTTAAGAGGTAAACGCTGGAGACAACACCTGTGCATTGCTCAAGTTTTTCTCCATAATGACAAGTAGCACTAATCCACTTTGTGGGCTCACTTAAGAATATTTCATTTATGTCCTGTGAGTGGGGAAACAGCCTGCAGCTATGACGTGATGTCTCAACAACAGTAGAGATGAGCAAACACAAGTTTACCGGCACACCTATTATTGTCTCCAGTGCCGGGTGCAAAACAGCCTTAAAAGCAGCCGATCAGGTGACAAGGCCTCCTTGACCCCTCCTTGACCCCCCCCCCCCCCCCGTTTCACAACATTTATTTTGAGCAACCGCCTTTCACTTTGTGTTTCTCCGCGATGAAAAGTTCAAGCGCTGACAGTAGCTCGACGGTGGAGACTTTAAATATATGTTGCGTGACATTTATTCCACGGGACAGACTCTCGCTTCTCTTGACAGCCGGTTGAGAAAACCAGGCGAGTCGTTTTTTTTGCTGAACTTGCACCTCAAAAGCAACAAAAGAGAGACAAGTCATCGCGGATCGGTCGTAGAGATTTCCGCTCTCTCCCCTCCCAGATCATGTCGATATCAATTACGCTGCGTCTGAAGCATACACAAAGGAGACATGGCAGCTTCTTTCATGCTGACGAGAGGCAGTTCGGCATGAGGAAAGGGGGAGGAGGGTCTCAGAGTCTTCCAAGCAGATACAAATGGAAATGTTCCCCCACGCTGCTCAACGCCCCTGTATCAAAGCTTCCTGCCGAGGTCTGGGGAGCAAGGAGGGGGAAGAGAGGTAGAGGAAGGAGGAGGAGAGGATAGGAGACGGCGAGGGGAGGGGGAGGAGGAGGAGATGTCCCAGCTGTGTTTGACAGCTCTCAGGGCTGAGCTGTGTGGTCTGATGCTCCCCCCTCCTTTAAAAACACACACAGACAGACATACACAGGGGGGGGGGGGCAGTCTGGTCTGGTCACAATGTCCTGGGTAACATGTCAGCGAGCTTTGGCACGGTCCAGCCTCACAAGACGATATCTTGGTGTTATCGAGAGACAGCTAGAGTTCCAGGAAGATGCAAAACAATCTCGTCCCCACATGGTTGACGAAGTTATTTCTTTTTTTTAAAGAATATGTTCATTTCACATTTCAAAGGAATAATGAAGCTCTTTTGGTGAATTTCCTCTTTGATTTAGAAGATGTGTCACATGTCTGCACGCTAAATATGAAGTCACACAGCCAATTGGCGTAGCTTAGCAGAAGAGAGGCTAGCCTCTCTCCAGAAGTAAAAACAAACCAGAGAAACACTTTTAAAGATCACAAAGTAACACATTGTAATAACAGATGACCTCACCTTTTTTTGGGACGTCTTTTAGGCTATCGAGTGAACACTTTCAGATTGTTGTCATATCAAAGATAGTCCTCATCTCTGAGGCCTTTTCTCATCCATTAATGTCTTGTCCTGCACATATAATAAGAAATCACCGTTTATTTAAAGTTAGTTAGTTTATATTTGCTCAATGTGGTATATTGTTTGTTTATTATGTACACTTATTGTTCAGATAAGTTGTGGTAGGTGGATACTGTTGTTGTTTTTGAACTTAGACAGACTTGCTGTCTTTATGCTACACTAAGATAAATGGCTGCTGTTTGTAGATCCAGATTTGAAAGATATGACAAATCAATCTTCTCATCTAACCCCCAGCAAGAAAGCAAATAAGCAAATCTCCCAAAATGTCAAACTGTTGCTTTAAGAGATCTTTTGAAGCCCAGATGACAAACATTTCAATATATTGCAAGAGCCTCTGCTGAAGATTGAGACACAAATCAGATTATCCAATATTGTCTTCTGGATCACTGACTCATAGCTGAAAGGCCACCTCAATATGAGCGCCAAAGAAAGAATCTACCGTGACACGACGCCGAAGTATTGACCAGCGGTGAATCCCTGACGAACCCCGTGGTTCCTGCAAGCTGCTCGGTCTCTGTCACGTGACTTTAAAGATGCCTCGCCCCCCCCCCCCCCCCCATCCACTGCTTCTCTTGCATTCCTGCAACTCGGCATCAAAGCAAAGTCCTCGTCTCTTCACAGTTACCAACTTCTTCCAAAACAACCACACAAAAAAAGAACAAGAGATGGAGAACAATGTTGCAATCCTATCCCTGTGGACCTGACGGCTGCTCTGGTTTTGGCCGAGCAGCACACCTCACTCTGATGTGGGGTGAGTGGCTCCGAGCCAGGCCATTCCATTCCTTTGACTTACTGAAACAAAATGTTCCTCCCTTGTGCTTAGTGGCCCTTGATCCTCCTCTAAGATCACCAATGAGCAATTTGTGGTCATCCTGACCCACTCTAATTGGCCATGAAGGGCTCGGTGCTTTGTTTGAGTTTAATCTTTTTCAGTAGCTTCCTCACAGCCGTCGCTCTTTTTACTCAACCTGTGTGTAACATAAAGATTAAATGTGCTGGTTTTACGGTTGTTCTTAACTGCCTGGGTTGTTCTTCTCTTTTCTTTCCATCCTCTCAAGTGATGCCGTTACAGTCGCCCCAGACGTCAAGTGGATTTTGATATATTTTTACTGAACCCATTGACCTGCTGGTGGCTCTCGAGGGAAGGTCAGGGGATCGTCAAAGATGTTAAGATTCATCCTCTGGGTAAGATGAATGTCTTTATAACATATATTAATTCATCCAATAGTGCCAAGGTATTGACTGTTTAAAAAAAAAAGGCAATCATTTCAGTAGGCTTCATCTTCTGGGGACTCTGAATGTCATTTTCATGGTTACATTTATTAAATTGATGGGCAAACATTTCCGTCCCTCGCGCCACAATCTTGATTAAAGCAAACCAGAAATATTCATTTAGTTGAGTTTGAAAAGTTTCCCTGAAAAAGGTTAGCTTCATATTTCATAAAGGCCATGAAGTCCAAATTAATGAGACAGGTGTTTCTGGAATACATGTTCATTTGAGCAAAGTCTTTTTCAAGAGCTCTCGTGATGAACTGGGTCGCATCGCTGAGTGCTGAGGTAGAACATGGGCTTATCCTCGTGAGCGCGGCCGGACTCCTCAGGTGCAGCCGAGTGTTAAATCTGACAAACCACGAGAAGGAAACCTGCTCTGAACAAAGAGCTCGAGTCTCCCGGCCACCTCTCTGCCTGCCGATATGAAAAGACCAGCAGCGGTTGTGTCAAAGCACCGAGAGACACAAAATAAGCCCAATTCTGTGTCATTAGACTGAAGACTATAAGCTGTCGTGGTTCAGCGGGCAGAGGAGGGGTTGAGTCGAGAGCAGAGACCACGCTATGTATGTCTCCGAGGCTTGAATTCCCAAATGTTGACACAGGTCTCTATAATGGGCTGTGATGTTCCCTTTGAATGCTGTTGAGTGGTCCTAAAATGTCTTAAAGCTTCCAAGGGAAGTGCATAAAGTTATATTGTCTCTTTTTTGTTGTGCAGTGGAACCAATAAAAGGTTCAACTAAAACCTTGACGTCTTTGTCTTTCTCCACCGCCTTTAATCTTTATTGAACAGCGTGTGTATGTAAAACATAATGAAGGGTTGCTTTCAGTGAATTTACAATCTTCTAAGCGTCAATTCTAGTGTAGTATCTGAATACTTCCTCCACAACTATGCTCACAAACAGAAATGTGACCTTCATGGTGGATCGGAGGATCATTATGATTCATACTCTAGGGAATAAAGATATCTATATAACTTTGAATAATAACTCATCGAACAGTTGCTGTGATATTTCAGTCTGGACCAAAGGGGGTGCATCAACTGACCAACATTGCCATCCACGGAGTCATGCCGCGACCGTGGCTCTAAAGGCATGACATCCTGTGTATCAGGGTCCCCTGTTGTGATGGAATTTATTATTTCTGTAGGATTGCAATGGAAATCGCTGTGGTCTATAGGTCACATTTCACTTTTTAAAGGTGGAGTGGACCTGGAAGCAACGGTCAGCTGTCAGAAAGCCTTTAT
This sequence comes from Pseudoliparis swirei, assembly GCF_029220125.1. NCBI lineage: Eukaryota > Metazoa > Chordata > Actinopteri > Perciformes > Liparidae > Pseudoliparis > Pseudoliparis swirei. The sequence goes on from NC_079408.1 coordinate 11,172,507, forward strand.
CATCTCAAGCCAAGCGGTGACCATGACTGACTGCGGTGGACTACACCCAGACTGGAAACACAGACCATAACAGGAGAACAAAGAGTACTGTAAGAGCAGATGCTCCTTTTTCCCTTTTTTTAATATATATAGTCTTCGTTCGATATGTTTGAAGGTGGAGAAATGTTTACTTGTGTTTCACTTTTTACAGCAACTTCCTCAGTGCTGTATTACAGAATGACATCTCATGCCTCTCTCTTTGTTTATGATAAGATTGTATTGGCTCTCCGGGGAACGCTGCATATTGTAGCAAAGGCCAAATATTGGGTTGACATAATCCTCTGAAAAGAAAAGCAAATACCACTGCGATGTACAAAAGTACACGAGTGAAAGCTGGCCGGCTAATTCAGTTTCACAACAGTACAGTAAGGGAGAGGTATAAATAACCGCGTCCAGAAATAGAACAACATATGAACTTCCTCTCAGATTCCTGCCGTGGTTTGCCGTCATCAGAGCCATCGTGCCTCTCTGAAAACCCACGGCGGATTAAAAGGCCACCATTGCCACCCAGGAGGCCCTTGTCACTCTGCACATCCGCGCAACTGTGCCCAGCATCTGTCTTCCTCGTTACGTTAAAGTAAACTGACGCGTTGGCAACACCCCAAAATAAAAGAACCCGTTAGTAGTGGGGAAGGGTGGGTGGGGGGGGGGGGAACGGAGGAAGTGAGAACGGAAAGGAGCCTCGACGTGGCCCCGGCTGCACTACACTGCTGAAATAATTAGCCCCTGGTTGATGTGGACTCCTCGTGGGACTCCCCCGTGACATGTCCAAATGAGTACTGGCAGCGTGCGACAGCAGCTGTGTGCCTCCTACAGGGAGCCGCTGCACTGGGCCCAGTGAGCCCCACACAGCCCTTCAACTCTGAGCACCGAGGCCTTGAACTTGTTTTACAGCTGCGAGAGTTTGAAGGAAACAACTGTAAAATATGACATCAGAACTTGTTAATGCCGGGTGCGAACGGCAGTGATCTGCTACTGCCTATTGCACACACACATACATACATACTTCTATCCGCACCCAGATCCATGAGGCTGTGGCACAGATGGGAGCACCAACCCAAGGGGCTCAGGGATGAGGGGCGGGGGGGGGGGTCACCAGGCATTATTTAGCACCAGCTGCAGTAGAAATGCAAGTTGCAACCGCACCCATTGTCAGTTACAATAATAAACCAGCTTCTGCTTGGAATTCCCAATCTGGCAACCCCTGGTGGGAGAGCACAGGACTGGCAAACACCGACTCCAAGATGGTGACGACCGCACCCAAAGTCATCTTTAAACACATCATGATGCAACTTTTAAATGGTGAATCCTCTTGCTGTCAACAAGCACGTTATTTGTAATGTGCATTTGTCGGCTGTAAACTAGAATTTAGGAATATTTTCAGCACGGAATAGTTAATAAAGACACATTTGTCTACCATTATTAATAGATGCTATTTTAATTGGATATTTTTGTATCGTCTGCTGAAACAAAGCCTTCAGAGCAGCCAGTACAGAGGGCAAACACACAGCTGCTCAATAGTCCCTCCTTGTGGTAAACAAATAAAACCAACACTCAGAGGAATACAAGCTTTATTGCAATCTTTAATCGTTTTTATTGCAATATTGTTGTATTTTTATTGGAACAGTTATAAATATATAGATACATAGTAGTAGAATTGATTAACATACAAATGGCACAGGAGATTTACGATTTCAGGTCCAAAATACATAAATAGTCCTAATATGGGAGGGAAAACCAAGTGCAAAGATATTGTTACGTGTTGAAGAATGATGGCATTCTTCAAATGCAGAAAGCAGTGTCGAAAGTGTGATGGTCATTTTCAGAGGTACTCTCGACATTAAAGAACAACACTCACGTGAAAGACACGTGCAGGTTGAGGGAACCGAGTGAGCGCGTGGCGTCAGATGCTCTGGAGGTTGCAGAAAGTAGGCTACACTCCCTCTGGATCCAGCTTCCTCTCAGTTCCTGATAGGTGTGCTGTTTCCTTTGGTCGTCTTCTTCATGTGGTGATAGTTGGGCAGAATCTTCATGAGGAAGTCGAGCTGCAGAGTCTGAGACTACAAGAAAGAAAACTATTTATTCAAAAAAACATCCCTGTTTATACGAATTTGCAAATAAGCCAAAGCAACGTTGGGCATGAGTCAGCACGGACGGAGCCGGACCTGGGGCTTTTCACTCTGCACCCGGCGGATGCAGTTCGACCCGTACACCACCGTGTTCTCCGGCACGACCTCACACGTGTTGACCTGGCAGCACGCTCCAATGATGCATCCACTGGTCAGGATCACGTTCCTCCCAAGATCAGCTGGGATTTAATCAAGATATTAATATATCTGATGCATTTAGATCATGCTGTGCAATGTTAGAAATCTACTTTTTGACAATATTGTATGTTATCATAAATCACCTCTGGCCAGATCCTCCTCAAATAGAAAAACATAAATTAACCTTGCACTGCTTTCACTTTATATACTATATATACACTTAGATACACTGTGTACACTTTGCATTTTTATTTATTCATTTCCTTTCTTATTTAAATTCTTCAATCTAATATGTCCTGCCCTGCTATTTTATTGTATTGTATATATTGTAAATATGCTCGCTGCTCCTACAAACAAATGTACCCCTTAGGATGAATAAAATATCTATCTATCTATCTTCATAGGATTGAACCATTCTTGTCTGGTTAAGTACTACATCAGAATAAATATATCAATATATTGATACTGAGATATACCATTATATATAGCATGATAGTATATTGTATTTAGGGTGCAACCTCCTCATAGGAATATAGTTAGTGATTACCGTACTTACATTTAGACTCAATCACATTGTTGTCCCCAATTTTCAAAGCTTGTGAGACTGTGGAAGAATAATTAAGGATTTAAACCTATTCATTTGTATTTTAAAACAGTTACTAGAAAACTAAAGCCCAACTGATGGAGTGGAAGTGGGTGTCATTTATTTATCTGTAAACGCATAATAATGTATGAGTTTTATTTAAGCTAGTAGTAGTAATAGCAGTATTAAATATATGTTGGTCCAAATGACAAATTTAAAAATTCAAATAAATTAATAGTAATGTGGCATTAAATTAAAAAGGTGGAACAATTAACAAGAGGTGCAGCCGGAAGCTTAAGCTTATTGAACCTCCCCTGTGGAACACAACTAGTAACCTACAACAGATCAGTATTAACTAAATATATATGTATATTGATATCTATCATCACGGTAATGTCTTCGCCATGAGTATATTTATACTCTGTAGGACATTTCACAGCTGAAATAAACGTGGCAGTGCTTTCTAGTGGACAAACTGTATATTGGCAAAACTGTTTCTCCAGTAAATTCCCTCTTATATATGTTTGGTATCTCTGCAGATAAATTACAGACATAAACTAAAATAGACCTACATAAGCCATTCGCTAATATCTTCCAATGTGTCATCCTGACTCGACTGCAGTGACATGCTCATATGTTGTAATCCGCAATGCAAAGGATACCACATCCAACTTCAAACACATTATTGGTCCCGATCGTCATGGTTTTGGGCTCCACTCCCTCTGTGTCTGGCATGATATTCTCTGGATAACTACAGGCAGAAACACAGGTAAGATCAAATAAGATAAGATACTCTGATGATTAAATAGTACACATGTGTAGTAATACACATACCTGTTAATAATGAGTGCCTGCTCCTCTATCAGATTACCCTCTCCAATGACAATAGGCCCCGCCTCTGCTATGATCCGTGCTTTGGGGTGGACCACTGTTCTAGCACCTGTAAAAAGAAAAGAAAGAAGTCTTGCCTTATTGGAGCACACAGCTGATAGATAAACAACGAGCTTCACGGTGAGGCAAAAGCAAACTCTCACCTATGGTTACATCTCCTCTTATTTCGCTTTCAACACACACAACAGCTCCAGCTGCAATTTTAGCACTGCGAGAAGACACAGAGACAATGTGAAACATCAATCATGCAACCACAACATATGCATCATCACAGGGACACATCCTGTCAATCTGCGATCACATAGATTATTGATTATCACCAGGCTGTTTTTATCAACAATGAATAGCTCGATATTTAGCCTACATTATAAATCTAGGGGTCGCCATCTTTGATTATGAAGAATTATTATAAGATTAAAAGGCATTTTTATTCCCTAACAGACAAAAACAAAACGTAACGCCGGTTAAATATATGTGTTTACCTTTTCTGTGCTATGATTAGCTTGGCGTCCGACATTCTTGCGATGATGAATAAATGTGTCGATAGTTGATTATTAATCCTAGTTCCGAGTTGGTGCTCATGGGTCGATTATGTTTGTCTGACACAAAACCCGCCTGCAACTCTGCTGCCCTCTTCAGTATTTATAAGGATACTGCAAGAGACCTGTGTGGATAACTTGTCCACATTGTCTGGTATATATGCAGGTCCTTTATATTTATAAGATACAAGATGACATATTATCTTGCAATAAGGCCTATATATCATTAATGGCCGGTTTATAAACTACTAAAATCATCACAATACTTCCCCCGTCTCCCCCCACTCTCTATTTTTCCAATTATATATTTTTTCTCCCAGTACAACAATATTAATATGTACATGCCATATTTTAACCTGATTATCTCAATAAATAAATGAATAAAGTATTGGACATGCTCTTACACCAGTTTATGTTTTATTTTTAAATAGTGCATAATTTAGTCTCATTGCATTGTCACCATGTCTCCTGCAGGGTGCATCAAATGCTAATAAATAAACCAGTACATGTGACTGGATGAGCTTTTGGATAAAGATCATTACAATTTGAATAACCCTTTTCTCTTGGTGGTATCTTAAGTCAAAAAAGGAGGACGTTTATTATCGTCTAATGATGGTCAAAATAATCTGTTTATCTATTAATTTATTATTGTTTTTATCCAAATCCGTAGTAAATGACTGTCGGTCAGAGATATTTTCCCTCTAATAAACAGTGACCTTTGTTGCAGCTAAATTATAGCCGCATAATGTTGTTTTTACATTTGTAACCATTGCATTTGCACCTAAATGGGATTTAAATTGGGTCAAGTCAGCGAGAGTTCACCATAGTAAAACAGGAAATTGAGCAATAATCTGTTTTCAGAATGAAATGCATACTTTTCTATTTATGACGACAACAAATCAAACAAATCCCATTCGAGCCTACCAGAAATTATACAGCCACTATATGTTCTTTTTCTAGTTTACATTTGAGCTGTAGTCTTATATTAAATGTATTTATTCATTCTGTTTCACTTTTTGTGAAAAAGGTTTATTACCAATGGTGGAAAGTTACCAAGTTCACCTACACAACCGCTTACTTGTAGGAACGGTTTTAAGGATGTATCCGACAGCTGTAGATACGTTTCACTTTCATGTTTTATATCCCATAACAATCAGTTGTTAAATGATGATACCTTGTTACAGATAAAACTACACTTCGGTATATTACAAAAAACTCCCACAGCACTCCTTCTGAATTGTATACATTTGGAACTTTCTTGGTAAAATGATATATTTTGGGGTGATGAAATGATTTGAGTAAACAACAAAAATGCCTCTATTTCTAGAATCTATTAATTCTGCTGATATCACAATACAACACTGACTGAGTACATTTTGTTACTAGGCCGTACTTTTACTCATGTAACAGTTGGATGATCGTACTTTCACTTGCGTAATGGTTGTAATTTTGCTATATATATATATATGATAATCTAATTTAATCTAAATATAATAAAACAGATTTAATGGGAACACCTGAGTGGGTGTGCAGAACAATAACATCGCAAACATATAATATGAAAGAGACGCATGCGTCTGCTCAACTTCACGATTTTTATTTTGAAATGAAGTCCCGGAAGTGCCACTGCTAATTCTGTCCGACTTGATGGCCGTTGAGTTTTAAAGGAGAGCGAATAGTCACCCGAAACGAAAAGAGAGCAGCGGGCGGAAGCAGTCGTACCTGCGCGTGTTAATTAGTAGCCTGTTAGTCAGTAGTTACGGTTCTTTAAACGACTCAGAAATACATATAAAAGTAATAATGGTGTGTTGATAACACAACAAATTCGGATTTATTTAAACATGTGGATGTTGGAAACAACTGTGTTTTTTTGCAGCGAGCTCGCGCACCGGGGCTTAATTCTCTTGCGGTTAGCTTGTTACAACTTTGTGGAAATATGTAACTGCAACAAATGAGACTGAAACATGGAGCAGTCGGCTACTCTCGACATAGAGACGCTCAAGGTAAGCGGACAGTGGGGGGGGACGGAGTGCACGTGTGATGTCATTTTCATAGTTCATCGATTAGTTCACGTTAGTTTGATCCACCTTGCTTTTTGTTGAACGATTCCTTGAGTTATTTACCTGCATGGCGTCGGTGTTTCACTTTGCCTCGAGTCCCCTCTGCAACAGGTGCACCCGCCGCTGTAATTGCTCCATTGTAAACCTGCTAATTGAAGCTGAGGGTCGTCTCTCTGCAGGCGGGAACATGGGGATTAACAAAAACTCGCTCGCGCGCAAACACCACAGGAAGCCTGAACGCACTCATTAAAAAAAAATTTATATATATTTGTAGTGTTCTTCTTTTTGACATATTTGCTATTGTTTGCATTCTCCTCTTCAGGTGTCTCTGTAATGTGACAGCCGCTTATAAATACGGTGCCTGCATGCTTTCTCATTGTCATTCCACTCCGGCAGTAACCTCCGGGCTGCAGTCTATGTGCTGCAGTGCAACGCCAACAAATGAAAAGGCGTATCTGTGTTGAGAGCCCGCCGCACACAGCAGAGCTCCTGTTTTGGGCTGAGGGATTCTTGACCTGTCGCACGCACGCGCGCACTCACACAGCGCTGGGCCTTAAGTCAGGCTCATCAGTCAGGACATCACTCCTGACTGAGCTGATCCAGCACTTCCTACTTAGTGACAAGTCTGCAAGTTTGGCTCTATCTCATTTGTCACCTAAATGCCCCCCCCCAAAAAACATCCCTATAGGAGGCTTTAAAGGAGCCACTAAATCTACTATCATTAGAGCAGAGGATTTGTAAAGAGGGCTTTGTGGTATTTTGTTGTTGTTGATGATGCGCTGCTCAGTTCCCCTGTGCGTTCGACTGATTAATGCAAATGAAGCCTTTGGGGTGAAGGTCCAAAATGGCCCTGTCGCGCGCCCCGAGGCTTTGCCAGGGATTAGCGAGGACATCTCGTGCAGTCTGGAGAAGTGTCTGTCAGTTTGCCGTCGTCTCCTCCCTGCCACTGGAGCTGACGGCGCTGGAAACATTGAGAGACTTAACGGAGGCAGCTTCCGTTGTTAATAAATTATGCAGAGGTGCCAAGAGGAGCAAAGGATGTTTGGTCGCACACACTTCTGTGCTGCCAATACAAATGTGTCATCAGAAGCAGAGCTGTGTGTGTGTGTGTGTGTAACGGCAAAAAAGTGAATCTCTCTGAGAAGCCCTCTGCAAACAGGCTGTGATGTTCGGCCTTGTTGGCTGTATGTTCTGATTGAACAGCTGCAACCTTTCCCTCGTGCCGGATTCGTCTGATATCTTTGATCCCCACCGGTCTGCTGCTCGCTGTCGGCTTCCCCGTTGTTGCTTCCAGCTGGAGGAAGTGTTCTGCCACCCCCCTCCGTAAAGGGCAACCCCGCCGCCGAAGATGAAGCCGTTGACGAGCTCCGCCGCTATTGTAACTCCACCGGAGATGACGGAGCCACACAAATTGGATTTCACATATAAGTGGAGCGGCTATTGACGGCGGCGCCCTCACTCGCATGCTCGATTGTCTCATCTACGATATGTGGAATGGTTGCATCGATGATTTGAGCTGCACATTTGAAAAGCGTAATTGGTTTTCCAAGTCACGGTGGTGCATTCAGGCTCCTCCGTCTCTTTGATTGGGCTTTCGATCAAACTAAAGGGCCCACAGAACCGGAATGAATGGGTGCTTTGATACTGTATGACAGGCTCGTGGCGTTATCGTGTCCATCCCATTCCCCCGCTGCTGCCTCAGCGATCGGGTCGTGATCAGACGCAGGATGGATGAGCGCACGCTTTACAGTCATTAGTGCATCTCAAATGTTTTCTTGCCTCCAGCTGAGGCCGCCCTGTGGGACTCCTGTGGCACCGCTGAGTGAGAGCGCTCGCCGATTTGCACCATCAAGCATTAATAACGTCTCGTTTTCTTTCATTAGGGGATCCTCAGCTGCGTTTTGCTGCCTCTGCAGCGCGTCACTGTTTGATCAAAGCAGCATGGAGGATATCACCCTCGATGCTAATTGGTGAAGATGAGCCTTGCTGGCAGTGGGTATGACACTGCTGGGTAATTGCTAGCTTTGGCTGGATCCAGCTGTAACGTCTGCAGTCAAAGCTCTGAGGACCCCCCCACCCCGCCTCGACATTTGTCTTCAGCATACTTACTGAATCCACATTTTGATAATTTAGAGCAACATAACTGTTGATGCTTACCCTAACCCCGAAACCACCCTTTTTTTTTTGTTGGGATTATCGTACTGGAAATACTTTCTCCTCTTGGTTTCCTGAATGCAGAGTACAAATAGTCTTTGAATGTTTAAGCGTTGAATTCTTTTTGTTCCAAACTTCTAATTTTGCCCAGGTTCACTCGCGTGGTTATCGGCGACAGTATTGCTTAATTTGTTGTTTCCAGCCACTGGGTCGAAAAACAATAAGTTGTTGTTTGCCACGGAGGGAGGAGGCATCGCGAGAGAGGCTGGACCAATGAGGCCATGCCCTTGAGGCAGGAGGCACAAAGGAGACCGGGCCATTGGGAAGGAGGCCAGGGGTTTGATGCAGGGGCAAGGAGCCAGGAGGCAGGAGCCAGGAGACAGGAGCCAGGACCAGCTTCAGGTTCAATGGCCCCTATGAGGCGAGAAAGCACAGACTGCGTGGAAGAAGTAGAGTTAGTAATGTGCAATGAAGAAACGTGAATTTATCCATAAAGAGAGAGGAGCTCGGTGTATCCTAAAACGTCCCCTAGCCGCCTATCAGCCTATGTAGGGGCTGACCAGGTGAACCTGAGTCTTCAGTCTCCTCTTAAAGGAGGTGACTGTGTCCCCTGGACTGTAAGTGGAAGCTGGTTCCATAAAAGAGGCCTTAAGGCTCTGGCTCCCATCCTACTTTGTTATTCCTTTCCACGTAATGGCTCATTTCAGATTTTGTTTGTCCAGATTCGTCACGGTGTGGTGTGACCATGTTGGGATGTGGTTGAGGATGATTAATTGGTTGAATGTCATTAGTTGTTGTATCATTAAATGAAGGTGGGTAAGATATTTATACTTATTTATTGTCCTTTCCCAAACAGTTGCATCATCGTGGCAAAAGGAAAGTGTCCATCTGTCCCTCCGTCGACCTTTAACTGACCACTGCTCCAATGTTCTAATTATCACCAGGACGGTTTCTGTGGTTGCAGCAGTTAAAGGGTAAAATGATTTATTCTACCGTTGTGGAGTGGTCACGCCCAGTCGACACATTTTTCAGTTGCGTAACGATGCGTTTACATATAAAGTGTTGATTGTCGGCCCGACTGAAGCTCACATGATGAATGGGAGTCGTTCAACATCATGTGACATGCCTGCACAGCTCGCTGTGTGATCAATATTTTGTTTCTGAAAAGTCAAAGTTGTTTCTCACACCCGCTGCAGTCGGACATCTTGATCAGTCCGGCTTGTTTGCGAGAGTCGGCTGTGACCGGCATGCTGAAATGACGGATTGACAAAATGCCAGCCGCGGTGCACTCCGTCCATTTGCTCCGTGAATAGCCGAACTTTAGGCGGCATTACTCCACCGCGGTAATATATGCATTAAAAGTCTTGCAGATTCTTGTAAAGAAATCACAACATCCACTAGCGTTGGGAACAGTAGGTTGCCATAGAAATTGCAAGTGTAGATGTTTCCCCTAGCAACCGGAGATTGAAATAGACTCCGTCGGTCCAGCCGGGGCACGGCTTTAGTCTAAAATATATGTTTAGTTTTCTGTGTTATTACCTTCGCATTGAAAATGCCGGAAGGTTATGTTTTGATCGCCGTGTATTTATTTATTTATTTATTTGTATGCGTGTTCGCAGAACTCAAAAAGTATTGAACCGAATCGCATGAAATTTGGTGGGATGATTGGTTATTATCCGGGGACCAGTTGATTAGATTTTGGGATCGATCGGGTCAAAGGTCATGAACAGGTCAAATCTTCTTGAATCACATGGAATTTGGTGGGATGATTGGTTATTATCCGGGGACCATTTGATTAGATTTTGGGATCAATCGGGTCAAAGGTCAAGGTCATGGAAAGGTCAACATCTTTTTTTTACCATAGTACGATACATTTTTGTCCAATTGGCATGCAACTAATGTCAAAATGTTCATAATTCAATGCCCAATCTTGTGATATGCGAAGGTATGCGCTCTACCGAGTGCCCATTCTAGTTTGAATGTGTTTTTACATTCTGAGTGTCTTTAGATTGACGTGTGAGGACTTCAGAAGTGTCTAGATGATTGTCTTGTTACTCTGGGAGTAGTTTTACCCAACGTAAAGTCGTGGTTGTAATAAATCTGTGAACCTGCATTGAGGGTTGATACTGAACCTTTGTGTAAGCACTTCCCATAATGCTCTCGTCCCTCTGCTGTGTCCCTGGTTGAATTGGAGTCGTTGACATGTCGAGGCCGGAGACTCGGGTCATTTGTATTCGCTGCAAAGTCACAACATCCATTTGTGAGGCGTCTGCCTTCGCTGGCACAAACGACCTGAATTGTTCATCCAAGGAAACGGTCACTGAAAGAGTGGATTCAGTTGTAAGCTAGTGGGAAGGCTGTGGAGGATGCCATGTTTGAAGGATTTTTTCCTGTGTTGTTGTTCTGGTTTAGAGTTCAATCACTCACGTCCTTACAAGGAACGCTGTCAATTATGGGAAGTATTTGGAATTCTATGCACAGACACACACTGGAGTTTTAACTGTATTCCTTAAAGTACTTGGGCAGGTTAATTGATAATCATGATTAAATTCCTTGTGACGAGACGGTTACTTTCTTGATAAAATTATAATTCATGTATACGTCATAATATTTTAAGAAATGGCAATTACAATTTCCCAAATTCCAGGTCCATATATTCAAGTTGCCCAACCAATACAGATACTCGGTTCCAGCTTCTATCACACATGGCAGCAAATCCCCACATTGGACAAGCTGGATGTGATTTAAAAAAAAAAGTTTAATCGACTTCCTGGGCTCATGTAAAGTAGCGCTGCAACGATTGGTTATGTCATCAACGAGTTCATCAACAGAACACGACTTGTCATCTATGTGATGATTAACTTTTCCTTTAAGGCTTTTTCAAGCAAAGATCTAAAGAGTGAGTGGTTCTGGCTTCGCCCAGTATTTACTATTCTTAGCATCAAAGTAATTACATTTGTTTTAGGTTTTCTTCTGTTGGTTGGACTAAACGATGAAGTCATCTGGACCTCCTGAAGGACATATGCATGTTTGCCAGCTGACGCACCACATGCAGCTTGACGCTCACTGTTCTACAAACCCAATGTCTGGGGGTCTGTAATCTCCTAAATCCATGTACTGCTCACACTTTGTAAGAGATATATTGATTTATTGCAACAATACAGGTACAGGTTCTGCCTCCATTTAAACCTGGGTCAAGTCCCTTACTCCTTCTTGGAACAAAGTATTCAGCTCGCTGAGCTTTTTCTCGTTCTGCCACCGTTAATGAGAGCTGTCAGGGACACGCACTATCTCATGGTATCGGTGCCCTTTGCAAATGACATGCTGAATGGGAATAAAGCATTTGGGGCATGGATTCTAAATTGAGTAATGCTGGGGATGACTGTGCACAGGTGTGTCAATTATTGAATTTTTTATCATGCAATTAACCTGTTTTGTTCTGACATTTTTGAATAAATGGAAGTTTGAGGACCTTTCAAAATATCTTTGATATAATTGGGTATTTTAACTGTGTACCAGCAAGTAGTTTCTCTTTTAATGATCTGTGAAAGAGGATGGGACGGCAGGGAGCCTCGGTGTGAATTCATCCCACCAATCACGGAACGGAACAGTCCGGCGCTCACCCAGCCTCGCACCCTCTGATGGGGAGTTTCACACTGTCAGCCCGCGGTCACGATTGGCTGGAGAACGGCTACCGCTCGCCTTCGTCTGGGTGACCGCACTTGACAGACATCATCCTCTCTGATCTCAGATCAGAGCTCTCATGTTGCAGCTTCTCAGTCGCTGGCAGACACTGACTCAGCCAGTGGAGAGCATTTCTCTGGCACCTAATTGACCCTCTTTTCCTCATAATCCACCTCCTGTTTTCATTCCAACCGAGTAGCAGGAAAGCACACTGTAATTTACTCGTAATGTAAAATGTCCCAAATTAAGACTCGGGCTTTAGCGATGCCCTTTTCTTAACCCTCCTGTTGCCTTCGGGTCAATTTGACCCGATTCAATGTTTAACCCTCCTGTTACCTTTATATTAACTGACATATTTTACCCTTGGGGTCAATATGACCCCAGCTATTAAAATCTCCAGAAAATTATTAGAATTAATATTGTTTTCCAAGTTTAAGTGTGAGGTACTTTATGTTTGTTTGTTGACTACCGAAAGAACACCGACATTAAACATTGAATCGGGTCAAATTGACCCGAAGGCGGCAGGAGGGTTAAATAATGCAAATATCAAGGACTTTGCTTTTCAGGACCGTAAACTGCATTAATTGCTATGATTCGGTCATAGTTTACAGATTAGATATATTTGTTTGACTTGACATTGAATTGTAAATATGCAATTTAAACAGATTGTCCACTTATCATTGGGCCAGTTATTCCCAAAACTGATTGCTAACTTGTAATGGCTGAATCTTGACTGATGATTCCAAACCTCTTTCTTTTTTTTTTACGAGTGGGCACTTTCGCATTTGCTTTCTCTTTTATTAAAATAAAGTCACCTAAATGACTTTCTCTTGGGCTCATAGTTTGATGAATTGCTCTGCTACTGATTCAATTTCTAAAAGTGTGCAGGGTCAGTGTACTCGGGTATGTCATTACAAAAGAATAATAATATATTTCCCAAAATCCAGATGCAACCTGTATGAGAAAATGTCATAAATCAGTTTCCAGTGTGTAACAGATCAACATGTCCCCTTATCACTCCATTTAAAAGCCAAACATGGAAGTTCCACCCCAGCTTGCATATATGCCATGCTCTTGCATTTAGTTCTTTATGGAGAAGCACCAGCTTTTTAATATATATAAGATATTTGTAAGATTACTCGGCCCAGAGTCACGTTTAGTGGTGCTTGCGAGGTAATGACCACTAACAAGCGATTTCTTCTGTGGAGTAGATATGTTCTTGGCGGCAGCGAACGTAAAAGCTCCTGACTGTTTTGTTTTCCAGATTACCCAGGAGCAGTTTATCCTCGCGTCCCAATCCCTGCATCTCCATCGGCCAGGCGGAGTTGCCGTGTACCCAGTGGGTCTGTACGGCTGGAGAAAAAGATGCCTCTACTTCTTGCTGCTGCTGCTCCTGGTCACCATGATAGTTAACCTGGCCCTCACTGTCTGGATCATAAAGGTTATGAATTTCTCAGTGGTGAGTGTTATTATATTTATATATATAGTATATCCGTGAGTGAATGGGCTTCTTAGTAGCTGTTCTTTACTGAGAATTCGTACTACAGTTGTCAAGCTGTACCCAGTTTATGCAATTAATGTTTATTTGCATTCTCACTTAATTGCTCCGTTATTTCTAATTGTCCAAATTATCTAAAGCAGTCAATGTTCTTATTTAGTTTGACCAGCCTTCTAAAACCAAAATAAACACAATTTGCAATTAGAATGAAACAAAAAAAGCCCCAAATTCTTAGAGTTGAGGAGCGGGAGCTTGTAACTTGCATTTTTGCTTGATGAATAAAAATGGGGAACTTGTCCACTGGAACAGCAGATGTTTTGTTTCAATGAAATATGGGGATTAAATCTAAAGAGCGGCCGGGTTGTAAGCATGAGCAGCTGTAGCTTGGAAAGCTGGACAGAGAAAAGTACACAAACTGCAGAAGCCCAAAAACACATTGAACCACTAGTGATGTTTCCATCATTTGAAAAAAGAGAGCAGTTCAAAGACACTTCAGTCGGGTATATTGTAAAATGTAATGATCAGTTTGGTAATTCCTTCACCTACAGAAAAAATGTCAGTCCAGTGTTTTCCTTTTTTATTTCTTTATTTTGACCTTAATCCAAAACCTAAGCGGAAGAATTGATTTGTCGGCCCATTTGAAATGTGTTAGGCGCACCATATATCATGATGTGTGCGCTGTCTCATGTTGATTTGATAAAGAATTAGAAAAGACTTGGCAGCAGGACCGGCTGACGCAGAATGTGTTAATCTCAACCGAAAACCAAACAGGCAGCTGCTGTGAGCTCCTGTGACATTTCCAGGGACAATGCAAAAACAATTTAGCATTTTTCTTTTTTCAAGATCCAAGCGCTGGCAGCATCCTCCCTCTGACGGACGTGTCCCCTGACTATTGCCATCACTGCTCTCCTCCTTCGTCTCCATCAGTCTGTGTCATGAGTAAAAGACCTTATCAGTGCTGTTGGTGTCGTTCCAGAAAATGTACTTCGCCGCTCCCCATCTCTCAGGACTCGGCAGCTCAATAAGAAAACATTGTGCCACTACACACCGTCTTATTACCTTCGCATTGAAAATGCCGGAAGGTTATGTTTTGATCGCCGTGTATTTATTTATTTATTTGTATGCGTGTTATTCGCAGAACTCAAAAAGTATTGAACCGAATCGCATGAAATTTGGTGGGATGATTGTTTATTATCCGGGGACCAGTTGATTAGATTTTGGGATCGATCGGGTCAAAGGTCAAAGGTCATGAACAGGTCAAAATCTTTCGCAGAACTCAAAAAGTATTGAACCGAATCGCATGAAATTTGGTGGGATGATTGTTTATTATCCGGGGACCAGTTGATTAGATTTTGGGATCGATCGGGTCAAAGGTCAACGGTCATGAACAGGTCAAAATCTTCGCAGAACTGAAAAGTATTGAACCGGATCGCATGAAATTTGGTGGGATGATTGTTTATTATCCGGGACCAGTTGACTCGATTTTGGGATCGATCGGGTCAAAGTTCAAGGTCAAAGGTCATGAACAGGTCAAAATGTTCTTGAATCGCATGAAATTTGGTGGGATGATTGGTTATTATCCGGGGACCATTTGATTAGATTTTGGGATCAATCGGGTCAAAGGTCAAGGTCAAGGTCATGGAAAGGTCAAACTCTTTTTTTACCATAGCACGATAAATTTTTGTCCAATTGGCATGCAACTAATGCCAAAATGTTCATAATTCAATGCCCAATCTTGTGATATGCGAAGGTATGCGCTCTACCGAGTGCCCATTCTAGTTGGTATTATAGTTCACTCGTGTACGTCCTGGAATCGGAGCATTGCTTCCTCGTTTAAAATCGCCATGATTGTTATAAAAAACAGCAGCTTGACGACACCCCATGTCACCATTCTTGGCAAGGGGCGTATAGGATCAGCTATCTGGAGACATCTCACACAGAACTCTGTTTAACCCTTGTGTTGCCTTCGGGTCATTTTGACCCGATTCAATATTTAACCCTCCTGTCGCCTTCAGGTCAATTTGGCCCGATTCAATGTTTAATGTCTGTGTTCTTTCGGGAGTCAACAAACAAACATAAAGTACCTCACACTTAAACTTGGAAAACAATATTAATTCTAATAATTTTCTGGAGATTTTAATAGCTGGGGTCATATTGACCTCAAGGGTAAAATATGTTAGTAAATATAAAGGTAACAGGAGGGTTAAACATTGAATCGGGTCAAATTGACCCGAAGGCAACACAAGGGTTAAAAGCTTCGGTGTTGATAGCAAAGTTTCTCCCAAAGCTTAAAAGTTGGATGTGTTTTTCTTGTGAAGAAGGTATTTGATTGTTAAATTGTTGTGCTCACACCATATAGTTTAAACCTCAATTCCGTTCAGGCGAGTTGGTGAAAATAACAACAGCCACGTCAACAAACTTGGCAGAATGGCTGCAAATGCACCACCGCTGGCAAAAATGAAATCCAATATTAACGCCTGTGAAAAGGCCCAATAGTCTCCAGGGTTATTCTCTTCGACGTTAGACGTGACAACTTCTTTTTGCAGACTAGGTAGTACCACATCTTAAATCACTCTGTTACTTTCATGTTCATTAGCTCAGATATTTAAGATGGAGATCACAAGAGAGTGGTGCAGGAATGAGTCCTCAAGCACTTCTGCACGAGGTCAATGGGTCTTCGGGATGTTTTTTTGTGAGATGCCTGAAATGTAAACACAAGCTTAAGAGACTTGAACATTGTTCTACGTCATAAAACCCCTCTTATAAATGATTTAAGTGTCCGGAAAAAAAGCAGTTGCTAACAAATGGCTCGATGAGATTGCTTTTTATGGACAGGAAGCCTGGATGTGTGACTCGTTCATTCTTGACTTCACTTAGTTACATGGACTGTTGAGTGTTATCTGGATTACGGGTCAAGTATCTGCTCCATCTTCCACACCTCACCTGCTCTGCACCGGATCAACACGTAGAATACAGAAGCCTTGTAAAGCACAGCCGTGATGAGGCAGGTCCACGTCATTCACTAAACAACCGCCGTCTGCTTGTTGAGGACAACAAGGTGACCGTGGATATCTTTTGCACTCGTACTTGCAAAAAAAATCTTCCGGTTGGTGTTTCTTTCCCCCCTCGGATGCATCACGCTCATTTCTTTCACTGATGCTGAGGAACTCATCCTTCAGCACACAACGCCCTCCTGTTTGTCCCGCCTCCCGCCCACTCGTTGAACCCACTGCAGCTTGTACTGATCTCGTCACACCCTCCACAATAATAACAGTCATCCAAATGTGAGCAAGCATTATAGTCTAAATTTGTACACAACATTGTTTTTATGTAACGAGCCACATTTGTTCTTTTGGTTAACTTGAAAGTGTTATTCTTGAAGTCAATAAGAATTAAGAAATACATTTTAAATATTTGCCATTTGGGTTTTACACAATATTACATCAATGCAATCAGTTGATATTCCTTTTTATATGAAAACATCATACACACTTTGCTTTCATGTTATAATTTGCCACACGGCAAACGGAAGTAGATCCTTGAATTAGTCCCTCGATGCACCGAATAGAAAATCAGTTTTCAGTCTTGGGAATCATTTTGAATAAGGAATCGATTTTTAATCAATTTGAAGTTGTAAACTCCTCCTTCAATTTATACAGCCTCAACAAATGTGATGTATTTCCTGTTGATATAAACACAGGGAAGGGTGTTAAAGCCAACAGCCAGCCTGAAAAGTTGATGGCTTTTATTGGTTGGACATTTTAGTTACACACACACACTAGTGCGACGTGAATTTAAAATAAAAGAAGAACAAAACGAGTTTCATAGTCGTAGACCTTTAAGGCTGGCTTTTGCATGTGTCATTTAGTCGGGCTTTTGATGCATAGCGACTCTAAAAGCAGTGAGCATACAGAACATCTATGTGGCTAAATGAAGAAATGCAATGATTTGATCCAGCAGGTAGATAACGGGGACAATGCTAACCTAATCAAGCTGACGCGATCCATCCAGATAGTCTTCTCGTCAACGTCGTTACAAAACTCTGTTCCCACAATCAGCTAACGTCAATCTGCATGAGCATGAATCAGATTATGTTGTCATTTCCATGAATAATCTCAACATTCACTGCCACATTAGCCTGCTCTTCCTCAGTCAGCCTGTCCCTCCGACTCCACTGAGTGTCTGTGGCATTGTCACCTCGATATCATGTCCTACTTCTTGCCCGTCACTCAACGCCGCTGCCCTTCCGGCACTGCTGCTACTCCTCTTCCTAATTCAGCAACGGCAGGATTCGATGTTTTATGCATTTGAGAAGCTATAGTCCTTTAAATCAAATCAGGAAAATCGGCGCTACTCGTCACGACACTCACGTTCATGTTTATGTTGCAGGACGGAATGGGAAGCCTTCAGTTGAAGCAGGATGGGATTCGCCTGGAAGGAATCTCTGAGTTTCTCCTGCCTCTCTACGTGAACGAGATCCAGTCTCGAAGGGTAAGTTGCCTCCTGCGCTCTTCTCAACAACTTAAACTGAGCCGTAGGTTTACTGCACTGATAAACGAGGAATAACTATCATCGACTGAAAGGCGTGTGAAAATCTCTCGCCTGGCAAGAGCTCTGCAAAGCTTCAGACAAACGGGTATTGATCTCCCAATGTTATGGATGTTATGCTCAATTTGCAACAAAGGGAAGCTTCGCTCGGAGCGCTGACTTGACGATACTTTGATGTTACCTTTATATTTATGCTTGGATAGGAGAGATTACACTCTGTCCTGAGCTCCTCCTCATTTCCTGTCGTCCTCCAACAGTGCACTATCGGGGCCTCCCATCGGCAGGAGATGGGTAATAGGGTGCCTCTCGGCTCCTCTCGGGCTACATACAAAACCTACAGGAGATTACAGAGGGACCACAGTCCCACCGCTGTATTTCCAATCAAACCCACACAATAAATCCCCCTCTTCCACTTCCTCCCTCCTTCTTCCCCTCTTTGATGTTTAGTAGATTAACCAACACAGCTCCAGTGCAAAGTTGATCCAAATGTTCTTCTCCCACACGAATCGCAGACGCTCTGAGGATCATCCTCTTTCTCGGTGATTGGGCATGGTGCAGAGAGCAATTTCAAGCACTGGAAACTGGGGTTCCGTGTAAATTACATCTGTGAGGGAACTCAATGGTGGAAGTGGCTCGACTGGGTACAATTTGCCACAGCGGATCGAGAAACAACTTGGAATATCCCCCTCGTTCTCTTTGATGTTGTAGTTGGAGCTAGATGTTGATTTAAATATAACGGTCATGTGCTTCGCGAAAGCAAACGCCTCAAGGCCATAGCAGACGCCGATAAATCATTTTTCAGTGCCGTGCCACCTGCAGACATGTTTACTGTCTTGTTTTACAGACGGGCTGTGCAGTGGCCCCCTTATCTACCGGCAACAGATATTTGCAGGGCAAAAATCTCCGTGGGTCACTCGATATCTCTCACCTGAGAAAATATGTCGAGCACTGCGAGAGCGGGGATTACGGTTATCCAATGAGTTTACACCACAGTGCACACTGCTGTTGTCGAGTCAGATAACCAGTCCCACCACTAATTCATAAGTCATCGCCTCAAACGGCAGAGAACTCTTTAGTGCACCACAGAAGTTAAATGTCGTATGATTATTATTCTTTTTATATGCTCCGAGTTCAAGCTGCTGTCGAGGTTGAACTCGAAGTAGCCAAATCAAAAATGCAAATGTGTTTTTCGGGAGCCTTTTGCAGTCGTATTGTGTATTACAGACTATTTTCTGCATTGATATTTGGAGATGATAGCTTTATATATGACTTCAATGATACAGCCGTTCACCTCTATTAACAACACACACTTTAAGAATCCCCAAATATAAACTAAAACAAAGTAATAAAGCCAGGACATCATATTGTCAACTTTTTTAATAATAACTTTGGATTAAATAACTACTTTTATGTGAAAAGGACCCCGTTGTGACAAACTCCCAGAGAATTATCACCCTACTCGGCGGTTCTCCTCAACTCTACTTTTGCATCATGCAGCTAATCGTTGTCTTTGTTGGCGGCAGCAGAAGAAGCTCCACAAGCCCCGTGTGCGTAAAGCCCCGAGCGGCAGCTCTGGGAGTTGAATGGAACTACAACAGACTTTAAAAAACAGTAAATATTGCTCATAAATTCAGTTATTACGGTTTTAATTCCGATAATAATATTGTTTAATGTTGTCCTAACGCACGTTTAA
Organism: Pseudoliparis swirei; assembly: GCF_029220125.1. Lineage (NCBI taxonomy): Eukaryota > Metazoa > Chordata > Actinopteri > Perciformes > Liparidae > Pseudoliparis > Pseudoliparis swirei. The sequence continues at coordinate 11,192,463 of NC_079408.1, forward strand.
TATAAAATAACAAAACTGAATTAAAGATAATTTATTATAAGCAAAATTCTGAATTTATTGTCCTCGTCAAACAAAGACTAAATATCACGACTACACATCTGATCAGTCCGCTGTGTGTTAACGCTGGACCTAATTTAGTTGGTATTCAAATATATTTGTGTGATATTCTCGGACCAGCAATGATACTGTAAAATCCCGCTTAGTATAATCGCTTTTTAGATGATGTCACCCAGCCATTATACATACTGTATACTGGGTTATATAATGGATCTCACTCTGCACTTTGCCATCTCGGTGTGAAAGGTACCGACTCCAGAACCTTGTATTCATGCTGATGCCTCACATTCTCTGCCTGCTGCGCTCTGCATGAACAGAGGAACCCGGGCGTCATCACGGCCTCTCCAGACTTCTGATTTGGCACCAACGAGAAGCTTCAAGTGCACAATTGATTTCAGCCCCATTGTTGCTTTCACACCTGGAAGTGTAGGCCTTGTGTGGCACTCCTGCTTGAAACTACAGACATTCAATATTATAGTTATTGTAATATTTCTATGGTAGAATAGTCTTCCTTCTTTTTTTTTTGTTGCTTAGGAAGATTCCTAAATGAGTGAAATGACCCGGAAGTATGAAGTGGCAGCCATGATGAAAGCTGTTTGAAGTCTGTAGATGCAAAATAGATTAAATAAAATTTCTTTTTCCAAAGGAAAGGAGACAATGACGTCCCACAATTCCTTGCGGTTGCAGCATTTAAAGCGACTCACTATTCTGCCGTCATAAACATCTGCTGACGTTGTTCATGTGTACTCTATGGAAAGGTTGAGAGATGTTCAAAAACCTGTTTTGGACCCGAACCCTTACTTGAATTGTGCAGCGTTGACTCCGTGTGTTGCAAAGAAAGTCGCTAAATGACACAAACACCCGCCTGCCGTCGAGTAAGGGCTGACTCTCTTTTCCTCCATCCTTACAAATTGTCCTCCCTTCGATCTTAAACTCATTTTGTTCTCCTTTTAGTTAAAAGAAAAGCGGTTGGAATAAGACGGGCGGTCGTCTCTTTGACTCTTCAACCACGACCCACGTTGCTCTCCTTGTGCAGCCGCTTGCAGTTAAACTCGCCGAGTTGTCTGTCAAGTCTGACAGGTGGATGGATGGATGGAATATTTCATAGATAATTTTCTCCTCACCCTGGGGGCTTCCCCGATGCGCGTCTGCTCATCTATCCATCCATCTGTCAGCTTTTAAACCCGGCACAGAACACCTGAATTGCTTTGGCAAAAAGGAGAACGAAGAAGATTTGACAAGACGACCTCGGTGTCAAATGTCACGCGTATTATTTTACTATATAATTATGCATTGGCTCCAACTACACATGTGAAAGCCACAATACTACTGTTAAATTCAAGCAGATTAAATCATTTAAACGGTTGAAATTTCACAACCAAGTGGCTGTAATTTCATAACTTCTTGTAGTCTATCACACTCACGAGATGAACATTGCATTCATGAGTTACAGTGTTTGTGAAGCTAAATGTTTGAGCAGGTATTTCTTTCTTTTCACGTTCCTCACACAGAAACTGCAACCAAGAATGATACAAGTCGTACTTGATCCGTACTAGGTGAAACTGTCAAATAGTTTGCATCAGACATTCTATGGAAAGGAATATTTATCTTGTTTGTGTCCAACTGGATATGTTTCAATAAACTGAAACATTTTCTGTTTCTCTTAAAGAAGCTTTCCATTTTTATGGATTGCCACAAAGTATATTTAACCGATCCGCAAGTGTATCAACGGTGAATCCATGCAGACTCCGGTCAGGAGTTAAATGGAAGATAAATTATTCAGTATACATTATTTATTTTCGCAAAATTCACATTCTATCTTTTTGAGCTAATGCATATTTGATTTCTGGTAAATGTTCTGCAAACACCTGAAGAGAATACACAAAGGAAACGCATCTTGGGATTTGACTTGGAATAGCTCCAGCTTTGCACATACATCTGGAGAATAATGTCGGCGGCCGTCTCTGGGATGAGCGACAGCTGAGCCAAAGCAGAGCGGCGGTGGGCGGAACACGGGGGTGGAAACTGTAGGCTGACACAAAAACGAATCATGAGCACATGAGGTGGGGGGGGGGAGATAATCAGCCACGTATGATCATTTAAAAAAATGACGGGACAATTATTTTCTAGTTTTGTAATTTGAAATCAAGAGAACTTTAAAATTGCATCTTTGAATTAGACACTCAGCCGCGCCACATTGACCAGATACAGTTAATCAAATCTGCTGTGCAGACTGTTGGCTCTCTTATTGTCTTCGGGGGCCCTGACTAATCTATTAATAGCATCATCAGATGCAGGTATGAAACTTCTCCCTCACCGAGTCTCCCCTGCTTGGTGATGCACGACAGACGACTGAGCAGCAGTCTGCAGATGAGGGCTCAAGCATCCCCATGTTTAACGCTCTCCGTTTAAAATCAAAGCTTATTTGCAGCCGCAGTGCCCCAGAGACCTGAGCATCCAAACCTGCGAGATCCAGTTTAATTTGACAAATAGTATTACATTGCAAAAATTAAGTATCCCGGAAACCATGTTTCAAAACGGCCTGTGCCCTGCATCGGAAGAGACCTACTAAGCGTGCCTTAGCTCTGCAATTTATTTTCTTCATTATATTTATTTGTTCAGTTTAGTATGCAGATTAACTTCTAGTACAATCACAAATAATTAATATTCAAATATATATATATGCAAATATTTGGTTTAGGATTACATTTAATTAAATCCTGAGCAGAGCTTTTTATCTGTGCTTTAAAAAGTCTGCATTTTATTCGCTCGCATGAATTCAGTAGCATCAGAGGTTGCTTTGTTTCTGACCGTTTCATCAACTCAGTGTGCCGAGCTCTTGTTTTCAGCTGTGGTCCTATTGGCTGTATGCAGGGAAGCCTCCTTTGCCTTCCAGCAGCCGTGGTAATCTTTCAGTCCGACAGGGGCCACTGCACCTCCAACAACGGGCTCCATTTATCTGCATTCATTCTGATCTGCGCTTGACCTTCCTCAACGGACACAGTGACTAAAACGACTTTTATGTGATCTCAAGTGTTCAGAGCAACGGGATCTCGGTCACGCCCCCCAGGAAACCTTTTGAAGACCTGTACAATCTTTAAAGGGATGCTTTGAATCAAAAACTCCAATTACTTCATGATCCTGAGCTTCCTGGAGAGCTTATTTTCAAAATGCACGTTTACATTGGGAAGGTGCAAGGAGGGAATGAAAATAAACCAAATGACCTCTGCAAAGCTATCCCCAACATAAGCTTGAGAGAATGTGCTACAATCTGACGCTTAATTTGAGAAAGCATGACGTTAATTAAACCTAGTCGACTGCATCGGGGGATAACTATTATCTCATATTTAAAACAAATGCTGTAGAGCTCGGTATGTCCAGTGAAGTCGGAGACTCCTACACCTGTCACCTGGTTGTTTTAGTCTTAATATAGTTTGATTTAATGTTTTTAATCTAGCAGTACAGTACAGCCTGCTTCGTATTCATGCGGTTGCACTTTTATAGATGCAGCATTGACTCTCGATTAGCCGCTTCGTACGGGGATTTAAAAGATAATTGAGTTATCTTGAGTTGCAAGAGCACACTGGAGTAGATTTGGCTTAATTGGCTTTTCTACAACCTGTTTGGCTGCTTGTGCTTCTTGCTCTCTTGGACTTTGTTATAGTGGTTGGTACATCCTAATTATTATTTTGATACAATGTTATCCAAACCAATACAAATTATATCCGAAAGTACAACAATAAGTACTGAGTTCACGCTAGTGGCATAATGACAACCCAAAAAAAGTTGGTAGGATCCCAATGTAACATATTTCTTGTCTCTTCTCTCTTCCCCCCCTCTTCCGGTCTCACTCTTCTTCCACATCCATGCTTCCCCTAGGATAGCTTGTTGATCTTGGGCTCGGAGAAGAACGTAACGCTGAATGCCCGAAACGCCCACGGCCAGCTGACCGGTCGGCTCACAGTGGGTGAGTCTCCCTCGTGACCACCATGGTCCAGTTGGAAGCTGTTTTATTTGAGATCATGAATCGCCACTATCTGCTGTGGCATCTGCGGTGTGGCCTGAAGGTAGTTTTTATTATCTTTTTTTGCCTTTGTGTAATTTAATGTTATGTTAATTAAATAATGACATAATTGTCTGGGTAACGTTCATTTACGCTTGGGTTCAGCCGTTATCTCCGCCTCTCTCTCTCTGTACAAATTATTAACAAGTGATCTTGGATTAAGCCAGCCCTGACTGTAAATTGCATGATCAGTCTTATTTTGTTAATGACTGTAATCAAGATCAGCAGAACAATTCATCTTAAAATTCTCTTTAATGGTCTCTGTGCCTTCAGAAAAGACTGTAGTGCCTTCCAGACGCTAACCTTTGAGGTTCTTATTAAAAGGGCAATGGATTCTTCTTATTATTATCAAGTTTTACCATCAGTCAGCCCAAATTACCAAAGTCATTTACATGATTAATGACCACTGGAATGCATATGACATGCTTATTAACATTAATAGCTATTGATCTCAGCCGACATAAGTTGAGAGTTGATACTGATTTGACAAGACTGGTGATATGACACTTTTTTGTCACGCTTGACCTTCCTCCAGAAAATTAGTGCCTGCTTTTGTCAAAAGTGCATTTTGTCTTAAATTAGATGGAACTTGGTGAGAATAATTAAATCCCCCAGCCGTCGCAGCCGGTGGATGAATGGAAGAGAGGAAACGAGAGCGCGAGAAAGGCAGACGTTAAAGGTTTCTGCATTCACATCTGGAAAAGCACCAAAGTCTGGAGAACAAAAATTAATATTCCTCACCAGATTAATTATTTGTCTCCATCCCTTGTGATCCAGCTTTGTGAGGCGCCTTCATTTGCAGAGCATGAACTACAGTATTTCAGATTGCCCAAACATAGTTTTCCAAAGCTGATTTTCAAAGCATAAGGCAACCTTTATTCGACAGCACCGTTTGAAAATATAACATTATTGTTGGCATTGCAGATTATAAAACTGTTTATTCAGTTTTAGTTTATTTGTATAGCCCAATTTCACAAATTACAAATTTGTTTCGGAGTGCTTTACAATCTGTACACATAGACATCCCTGCCCCAAAACCTCACATCGGATCAGGAAAAACTCCCAAATAACCCTTCAGGGGGAAAAAAGGGAAGACACCTTCACCTTAGCTGGAAATCTGTTCTTTTAATGCTTTTTCATTATCAAACTACAATATACATTTAGTTCTTGAATTTTTCGTGAGATATTGAACAATGCTTCAGAGCTAAACAAATATTCTTAGCGTCCAAGTCCTGCAATTGTACTTCCAGCACCTCCCTGGGTATAATCGTTGTTTGTAGTATCATTGAGGCGCCTACCTGGATGTGTCCCGCTCCGCAGGACCTGATGGCGTGGAGGCCCAGTGCCGGAGGCTGCAGGTACGGAGTCGAGACGGAAGCCGACTGCTGTTCGCTGCAAATGAGGAGGAGGTCGTCACGACAACAGAAAGGTTCACCGTCACAGGTAAATGTGCTGTGCTGTGCTCTCGGTCTGAAAGGACAAAACAAAAACATTCCAAAGGAAACCACAGCCGCCTTGAAAGTGGGTCTCAGTCTGGGGTATTTGGATGTTTGATGGACGGCTTTTACACCAGATGAAACGAAGCAAACGGACACATTTTCCCCGAGTATGTTTTAACCAAATGGCACTCTGGGATAGCTTCTTTTACTGCACTATAGATGTCGCTCAGCGGGTGCCAAGCATTCAGCTTCAATACCGAGCATCCTCCATTTTCTGATTTCTAAAAGTATACACATTCTCTCCAGGCTCGGAAGGTGCCGTGTTCGGACATTCAGTTGAAACTCCCCTGATCCAGGCGAAAGCTTCTGAAGACCTGAAGTAAGTTCACCCTCATTGACTTAACATGCATTCATTAAAGCTTAATGTCACATGTTCATATCCTGTTGAATTAAAATGAAGAGCTTGAAATGATGATGATAAATGTTCCGTGGCATTTCAAAGTCAAAGCCTGCACTGAAAAAAAAAGAAAACGTGGCCGTAACCATTATTCATGAGGATAATTATTTTCAAGCACCCTCTTGTAAACTCAAGCATCCACCGGTCGGCTCGTTATCGCGCACATTTAAAACTAGACTTGACCATCATTTTAATTTCACACCCGAGGGGTGAGCTAATCTGTTAGTTATTCCCTCTTGTCCGGAATGGATTGAAGCGTTGAGAGCATGGCTGAAGTTACTAAGGTTGAGATGTATATTAAACTCATATATAACACTCCCAAGCACGTGATGCCCACTGCACGCCGCCCGAGGCTCCGAGCCCAGTGCCGGCCCATTAACGAGCCATAACGAGTGGGTTTGTTGTCCACCTTACTGGTCCTGAAGGGAGGGCTGCGATCAAAGTTGGCAGAAAAAGCGGTGTTCTTGCATCTAATTCCTCTAGTGATAGGAATACTAATGAGGTTCCCTTTAAAGCAAACACACACACACACACACACACACACACACACACACACAGGCTCAGTTTAGGGGTGACCATCTGCAATGTGGCCAACGAGAGGAAACCGAACAGGAGACAGTCGCTCCAACCTCATGTTTGCTTTATTGGCAATTTTCTTCAATTTAAATTAATATTCTGTCAAATACATTAAATTTACGCATTATTAAAGTTTGATTCAGTTTGTGTTTAATTTAATAAATATCGCATTACAAAATATATTTCTTCAGACTATTTTAAAAAATTTACTTTCCTAACAAATGACTGAAAAGCTTTGAAACCAGCAGATGCTTGAACTTTACTGTCGGGGCTACAAAAAAAATCCCTTTAATCTTCACCCAATTTATAAAAATAAAAAAAGTAGAATAAATACAGTTATAAAAATTTAAAAAAGCCTAATGTAACAAATTATTGTGTGGGCTATTAACGACATGAATTCAAGTCAAACATTTGTGCTATGTTGTTTTTCTTTCTTCACAGAGGAGTTGTGTTAACGCGCTGCCGTCACTGCAGCGGCACTCCACCTGTTTAATGTCTTTCAATAATATTAAATAACTTTTGCAGAAGCACATGCAGACTATCCTATGTACACATGTTGAAGTATGCTCATCAAATGTTGTAACAGTTCATAAGTAATCAGGATTTCTGTTTACCGGATTAAATATTCTCAAAGTTACACTTTTAGAGACCAAAAACCCAGATGGTGCTTGCATGACCCATCGCTTGCTGTGAGAAGCAAACAGACAACTGAGCGATCTTGCATTTACAGCAGTCAGTTAGGTTAGGATAGTAATTTATACTGGAGAGCACAATAGAGTAACTGTCTGCATATTAATCTATATCCCTGTTTATTTTTGTTTGACATAAAGATCCAGAAAAGCATCCCCATCTGTAAGAGCTCCCTCTTTTCCTTTTAATGTCACTAAAGCAGATGCTTTTTCATCATAAAGCCAGATGGTAAATTATGACCTAAAACTCATTAATCATCCAATATGACGACATCATACCATAAATTAGGGTGGCAGAAGACAAAAATATATATTATTATCAGAAAAAGGAAGTCTTCATATCATTATTTCTTTCTCTTTTCCCCTCTGATGGCACAGCTGATTCAGGTCTTTATTCGGCTTATTATCAAGAAAATGTAAAGATTTCTTGTAAAACTTCAACATCTGTGTGCAAAGTGGAAATTGCATCTAGTTGTGCATGTTTCTATATGATCAGAGGCTTTCAGCCACACATTGCCCGTATATCTCTCCACCAACCTGAAAGTCAATTTCCCTCTTGAAACCACTCGCCGCCTGTCTGTAAACCTCTCTAGATGATTAAGATACGGCTGGGCTCGAGTCCATGTTGCCCTTATTTTCCTTTTTAAAGAAACATCGTTATCTTTGTTGTGTTTAATTTCTCCAAGCCGACCATAACCTGGGAGAAAAGCAGAGACTTAATCAAAGAAATCCACATGGCATTGAAACACAAAATGATGCTAAATGTTCTGCAATAAACACTCCATACAACTAAAATGTACTACGAAATTCATTTATGTTTTTGGTTTATAAAGTGTTTTATTAAAACAAAAATGCTCACAAATATTGGGGGTATTAAAAGTTGCCGTCTTCCAAACTGATTGTTTTCATGGCGATCGATGAATCGTCTGAACTCCTAAAGTTCAGTTTGCTTCTTTGAGTGCCGAAGCTGAACAGTTGAGTTTGATTAATAGTTGTGTTGCTCTCCTGCGTTTCATGTTGTGTTGTTTACTCCCCACTTCATCCTCTTTGTCGACTGTACGCACAAGAAAGTAGCAGACGTGTTTGTGTGCGGTGACGTATGAGTAATTGCACTTGTGCTGAGGAGCGATGAAGAATAGAGGCCTTGATGAAGAATGGAGGCATTGATGCCGAGCTCTCTCAAACGAGGGCAGTGCTGTCAGAGGATGTGGTTGCCATGTCCTGCTCGCGGCCTTCAGTCGCAGCTCTGATCCCTCGCCTGGCACGGAGCTCTCTAAATCCCCTCTGGTGCCGAGTTGGAGCGCCCATGTGGCTCTGAGGATTCGTGTTTTGGCTCCTTAGCCAGCTGCCCACTCACTCTGATAATAGTAGCAGCCCTACAACCAGCAATTGCAAACCCTAAATATGAAATTATTTCTGTCAATTACATAATGGGATCATGTTGTGTGTCAGCCTGGGGGATGGTGCTCTGATTCCTGATCCTGTGGTCTGCCTCTTGGCTCCTCTGGTTTGTCACTGGGCGTCTCACCCATCCCTCTGTGGGTCACATCCACAGCAGGAGTGGCTTCTATTGTTTCAAATGTTGACCGTTGCGGAGAGAAATGTTTGTTCTGTTGTTGTGACGGTCTTATTTGGCCATGAGAGAACGGTTTGGACTGCAGAGGAGATGACATTTCATAAAGATACCGTGGAAATAATTGGTTTACGGGTTGGGAGGGAGTCTCATTGAGCGTCATACCGTACATACATAGGTCATCTCCATACACGGTCAAAACTCTTCATGGACATTGGTTTCCTTCACAGAGCAAAGGTGGAGTGTAAGAGGATTGGTGGTGAACTCCTGATCTGTCTCATTGCAAACGTTAGTCCTTTTAAAGTGTGCTCTCCATTAGCTCTGCAACTAATAATTATATCGTTATAAGATTTATTTTTACTCTCTTGTATCAACTTCCAGAACTTCAATAAAAATCCATTATTGGTTGGGCTGTAGGACGGTTTGTAGTGACGCCGTCTAGTCCAAAACGGGCTTTATTTTTAATGTTTTCAACCAAATATATATTTATATATTTTTATATATTTATACATGTGTTTATATATATGCAGAATATAGCATGTTCATCCAAAGCATATCTAAGAGATAATAAGGGCAGTTGAAGAATAAAGCAAACAGCAGAGCAGACATCTTTATTTCTACAGGTCACAGACACATGGTCTCCAAATTGTATCTTCTGAAAGCCGATTTTAAAGTCAAAGAAGCTTTTTAGGCAGATGAAATTCATTTGTTTTTTTTTCTTCCTTATTACAATAGCGCATAATCCAAAATGCGTGTCACTTTCAGAGGATGTGGCGATTTCTAGACGGCTCCTTAAAGTCTCCCATTTAAAATTAATTGAAATCGGATTTGGGGAAGATGGGGTGAGAAAATCAATTTGAAACGGTTGTGAGTTATGAAAACAAATTCCACATTGATTGGCTTTTGCACTTATCTGTTCCTGTGTGAACAAAGAGTCCACGGGAGGAAAATGGAAATTGCTTCAGTGTTGCTGAAAGGTCAGATCAGCTGTTGAGGAGCCGCACGACAGCGACTTGAGCAGGACCAGCAGCTGTTGCACCACAGGAAGTATGAGCAACACTCGAGATGCATCTAATAAAGTCAATAAGGTTTATTTACTCATTCCTTGTGATGCGCATGACCAGCTGTTGGCCTTTAATCAGTGCTGCTTATCTACCTTAGTCGTGGTGGCTCCTTAAAAAATCTAAACTTCCATCCACTGTAACATCGCCCGGTGGAGGGAATGGGAACCTTTTTTTTTTAAACGAAACATCTCACGGCAAACTCACTTTTTCAGCGCTTGCGTGCATTTTGACCCACAAACTGTGAAATAAGACTACTTGGGCTAAAAGTTTACAGCCAATTTCCAATAATATAATAAAATCTACAGTCTAGGAAAACAAAAAATAATATTGCCAAGTGACATCCCTATCAACTTCTATTTTTCTATCATTGATTTAGTTTCAGTAGATGTGCTACAGCAAAAACACTGGCATGATATGGATTCACAATACAGGAATATATTTATATATAAAAACATAACTTTTTAAGAAAATAAACCAAAGATGTATCTCTAAAGAAGAAACACGTTTGTAAACAATATTCAAAGCACATTATTATGCAGCCCAGATTTCTTTTAATTATATGTATGTATATGTTTGTATGTATATGTTTCATTTTGCACATCTTGCAATTGTCCCTAGTATTCTGTTTTAAATGTCTGACCTATAACAGAACTTTGTGCACATGGCTTGAAAAGTACTCTATAAATCAAAAAGATCATTAGCATTATGAAACGATATGAGTTGAATTTCATCATCCGGCCCCAAACAAGTAGTGAGCTGGTCCTGAACTATGAGCTGAATAACAATCAATATAACCTTGAACTGACCTCGGCTCTTCAATCACACTGGAAGGCAGACTTTTAGTTCTGCAAACATCCTGAAAGGATGCACACTCGTGATTGATGAGCTCACGCACTAAATCTGTTGGTTTGTGCTCGTTTCTTCAGGCTGGAGTCTCCGACAAGGACCTTAACCATGGAGGCCCCCAGAGGGGTGGAGGTGAGCGCTGCCAAGGGCCCCCTGAAGGTCAGCGGGCGGAAGGATCTCCAGCTGGAGTCCACAGAGGGCGAGGTGAGGAGGCTTCAAAGGGAGAACTTCAACTTGTGTGCCCGTATTTATTTGGATCTTGTTTAGCCGTTAACGTGGTTAAAGAAATATTAATAAAGATTAATTTGGTGACGTCGTCTCTTCCAGATACTTTTAGATGCCCAAACCATCCAGCTGGGTCGCCTGCCGCTCGGCGTCTACACGGAGTCGCCCAACCAGGCCTCCGGCGAGCAGGCCGTGTACGAGGTGTGCGTCTGCCCCAGCGGCAAGATCTACCGGGCCCCGGCCGAGACCAGCTCCACCTGCCAGGCCATGAGCAACATCTGCCTCTGGAGCTGACCTGGGAGCAGTGTTGTTGACGGAGGACGTCTCTAACATCTGCCTCTGGAGCGGCGGAGCTGGAGAATCCTCCGTCGGTACAAAGTTGAGCGCAGCCCGGCGGCGATGGAGCTCGAACTCTAAAACGTGCAGATCGGAAGAACCCGAGTGTTCGGCCTGCGGCGAGCGGTAGCTCTCTGAAATCAGGAATATCGAATAACGGGAACATTTCCCACTGTTAGTCAGAGGACGCGCCCTTTATTTTTCTACGTGATTGTAGACATGCAGTGACTATTTTTAAGATTCCGAGGGTAGATGAGAAGAGGAACAAGGTGCCTTCGGCTTTGAAGGAACTATTGAACCCGTCTGTCATCAGAGAAATCTTTTTAACATTTGATGTAAGACGAGTAAGCACAATTCTGTCATGTTTGAGAAGAAAACAATGCATTTGTTTCTTCTATTTAAAATAAGCAATAGATCGATAGATGAGTTTTTCTCCCGTTTCCAGCTATTTAATTTGAAATAAAAACTGTTTTTATGCGGCTCACGTTGTACTCTATTGGCACCAGATCACCGAGACGCACGCGGTGTTGAAGGTCAAGGTTCCCAGGACTCTACGGTAAATATAATTTCTCTTAATAATGTTGAGGCTACAACCAGCCGGTCCACTAGGACGTGTTCTGGAGCTGAGCAGCAAACCACATGGTCGTCATCGGCAGATGGAGTTTGCCCAGTTGATGTCAAATTGCCAGTTAAAATGAACACGGTTCTGAAGCTGTTAATCTTATATGATCAACATGGACGAGGAGAAAAATAAAGAACTACAACTCCCATCTGGGATATCTTAAAAGGCTGACTAAAAGTAAAAAAATATTGAATAGTGTTTAACATCAGTTTGAATTGATATTGTTTTATTCAGTAAATTCTTTTGTGATGAGGTCCACTTTGTGCTCTTCCCTCCGAGGCGCGGCTCCAGAGGCTGGCTGACCGTGGCACTGCAGCGGAGAGGGAGGCGGGCGGCCATGTGTCAGGTCTGCTGGGGGGGCAACACCTCGCTCCTCCTCATCCTCGCCCTGCAGCAGACGGGCGTGTTTGGTAGGAGCCTCGCTGGCCTTCTGACAATTGTGCCGCTGCCTTGTCCAGATGTTCTTTATCCTTCAAAGAGGCTCCATGAGAGATTGCGAAAATACACCCACCGGAGTTCATTAAGAACGCCGCAAGGTTCACCCCAGATGCCCAAATTTCATGATGCCACATTTAACATTGATCCGTTCCTCCCAAATAAAGTGATAAAATACCAAATCCATTGTATTGTTGCATTTCATTTAAACTTTTACATTATTTAGTCCAATCGTGGAGATTAATTGAATTCCTGCGATACACACAACCTAGAATGTCACTGTCTGAAGTTGCCATCAAACCCTAAATCAATGAACGACCGTTAAAGAAAACACATGAAAGGTCTCTACATTCTCAGCAGCGTTTTTTTTAAATACAGTGGATATAGTATGAGTCACAACGTCATGCAAATTGCACAGTATTTAAAAAAAGTTGAAAATGTGGTACAAAAGATGCACACATTTATAAAGTCATACTGTCACTAAAAGTTCAACAATATAGATTATACCATGAAATGTCATAAGTATTGTAGATCATTAAAATGTCGAGTCACTATCGTATAACATGGAAGTTAGATTAGCTCGTTACATATTAAGTCAAATTTTGGATGTAGAAACAAAGCCATACGAAAGATGCAGTTTAGTGTCATACAATCTAATAAAAGATGGTATGTTAAAGAAATTAAACGTATAGCATGTTATGAAAACAGAAAATCATTCGTCATAGTTGAGTAAGCAAGTGTTTGTGTAAACATAATTTACATTTTTTGATTAAACTTATTTTAATGAAACTGATGGAACCAAAAGCTGCCTGCTCAGCATATTTTCAGAAAGCCAGTTGGAGCCAAGAACACAAACATAGTTTGGCAGGTGAGTCGTGCTTATGGGCGAATAAATCAAGTCACGGAACAATTATCGTGTAACATGTAGAAGAGTCTGTATAGCATGCCCAAAAAGTACCTGGAGATGTTAAAATAAATATATTATTGTTTAGTATGCAAAAGTCTGAAAATAGTAGTAAAAAGGTATAGTATGTCAAAGAAAATGATATTAAAGTCATAACATGTCAAATTCTAAGCACATTGGTCGACTTCACTCAGATTCACCTTCAGCTGAAAACCTCACGTCGACCCAGATGACCGGTGATCAAAACCATCGATCACAAAGTTTCTCGTATGTCAGAACTTCACAGCTAAACTTCTCCCCGACTGAGCCGGTACTGCCACCTCCTGGCAGCTCAGCTCCATCTACCTGCACAGCGCAAACGACCACAGCTCAATTAGTTTGCATTTATTTGCAGATTTGCTGAGCTTTATAATCCAAAAATGTTTCTACTTGGTCTTTACACCGGCTGTTCAGGTTTCACAATAGCAGCGTAAACTATTCACATTCAGTGGTTAAAGACCATGTTTGAGGAAAGAAGGGGGGGAAACAAATATGGAAGAATCTTTAATTGTTGGATGAAGCAGTCACTTTTAAATCATCTTAAAGATGAAAACAAAGTTTCGTTTTCAACAATTTATTTTCGGGATTATAGATCATTTAGATACACGCCATAATAGGAGGCTCATTAAGTGGACAAGCGTCTTTGAGAACTATGAAAAGCGCTATAGAAATTGTATTATTACTACAGCAATAATGTATGTAAATCAACTGTAAAAAACAAATGTCTCGCTTGGCTTATACGTCACTTTAAAAATCAACACGACGGTGGATCTCAGGCCCGATGCCAATAACATCATTTAAAGTCTCAGATATAAAATTTGGACACTTTACCACCAGCTGTGATTTAGTGTAAACAGATTTATTAATATATAACACCGTTATGTCACGCATTAAGAAGCGCTTGTAAATACCTGAAATCATCAGCTGACATAACCAGTCGGCTTTTAGTCAGAAAATACAAAACTAGAATAATTTCTTTAAATCATGTCATTATCAGGGACTAATACTTAACATGTTCTTTCTTCAATGCTACCAGACAAACGGTGATTTCTGTTGTCCGATGACAATACTTCAACGGTTTGCAAAGCCTCACAACCCTGTAGCTACGATGTACCGAGTGGACCGTGTCAGTGGTTCTTCCTCTCAGTACTTGTTGTTTCCCCGGTACTCGGGGACTTGTCTGTACGGGCGAAACAATCTCCAGATTCTAGCGGCATTCCCCCCTTCAGCGTACTCGTTCTGCCTGTAACTGAAGGACGAGACGAGTTACGCCGTGAACAAAGGGCTCTTAAACTAACCAAACAGTAGATATCAGAGTTAACCATGATTTTAAAAAATAAAATAAAATGCTGTGATTGGTTGATTCCACCAGCAAACCACTGAGAAGCAGACAGACGCCCTTCTGAGGCCACTTTGGAACGATTGCTTCCTCTAAACCAGTCGTTTGGAACCCTCTAGGGGGAACGTCATTACATCCATTACAAAAAACTTAGAAAATAAATATTTAATAAATATTAAATCAAATATAAGTGCAAGTTCACAAACAGAATTTTATATATTATATTTTAAATCTGACTGGCAAAATACTGCGCATTACATCTTTAAAAAAAATTATATTTCACAGGTACATAACTGAAAAAAGCTCTCAACCATATTCTGCCTTTATGAAAGCTGTATGATTACTTTATAATTTAGCAGGATGTAGTGTGGCATTATACAGATTGTATTCCGTTATTGAGCCTCATCTCATTGATATGAAAAGCTGGTGGACAATAGATGCATGTCAGTACATCCAAAATCAAACCACTTTCATGAAGGTCAGATTTATAGCAGGACTGTTAGTTCTTCGCTAGGATATATATGCATCTAATAAACGGGTAACTGTTATATAAAACTTGATTTTTAACACCGAAGAAGAAATTAAATACACAAATGTCCTAAGATGTGGGATATAAAAGGACTAACCTCATATTTTCATCTTCCAGGTCATCCGCTTTGTGGGCAGATCTGGAAATTCCCAAACCATGAGGAATCCTATCTGGATACCTCACTGCAATCTTCATGCCGTTCAGATCAAACCCCTGAAGATGTGAGCAAAAAAACTGTCTTATAGGAGTGTATAGTGGGAGGCAGCAACCTCCTCCTCCTCCTCTGCACAGGGAGGAGAGGGAGTAATCATTCGTCTTGGGAACCAAATGAGAATCATTAAGTGACCCGATAGCAGGAATTATGACCCATTTCAACTGAATAAGCAGCTTATAACGTACATACTCGCACCCTTGTGCGTATAACCAACTTCATTTTCGCAGGAAGGGAAATGTGCAATGACAGTGAAATATTGTCCGCCCCCCATCAACAATACCCATGAAGTGAGGTCGGCAACCTGGAGTCTCGTTGGCCTTCAAGAGTTCCGAGTGTACTTACATGCAAGCGTCTAATTGCTTCATCACAATACTCTTGTTTTGTATAGTTCACGAAGGCACAGCGTTTGTAAGTCAGAAGCTTCACACTGTCGACGGCCCCGACCCTGCAGGAGGAGACGCGTGGAGGTCAACTCAAGGATCTGACTGCAGAAGGTCAAGCAGGAGAGAAACTAAAGGAACCAACGCTCTTACTTGCGGAACACGTTGGCTATCACAGACTCGGTGACTGGGTGAACCAAGTTCCCAACCCAAACGGGAAACAGCTCCCTGTTGAACGGAAAGCAAGTCGATAAGAAAACGTGAAACAACAGAGTGCAGATCAAGTCATTTTGTAGGAAAAAAACATCTTTATGAAAGCAGGGAATGATTTTCTGCTCTTAAAACATATCGTCTAATTAGATAAAAAGCAAAAGTCTGAAGAGGACCGAAACAAGCTCGTCAAAAACAAGAACTGATCATATACAATTAACCTGCATTGATACTGGCCAATATTGGTATCCATTATGCTTTAATTAATATATCATTGATCGGTGAAGGGAAATATTGAAGGGAGATTTCTGGCTGTTTGAAGTGTAGACCAGTTGGAAGCGAGCCTGCCAGAGGACCCGCCTCCTCCCTGCTCCACAACACTAATCATCCTCCAGACACAGACAACATGTTACCTCCACATAGGAGCAGCACTGCTAATTAAAGCTCATTCGTCAGTTATATGGTCAATATTAAGGCAGTACAGATAC
This sequence comes from Pseudoliparis swirei, assembly GCF_029220125.1. Taxonomy (NCBI): domain Eukaryota; kingdom Metazoa; phylum Chordata; class Actinopteri; order Perciformes; family Liparidae; genus Pseudoliparis; species Pseudoliparis swirei. The sequence goes on from NC_079408.1 coordinate 11,208,948, forward strand.
TCAAGCTGAGCAATATGTGCAAAAAACTCTACAACACGCAACTAAACATGACTGAAATGCCAGATTCATTCAAACTACTTGAGCAAGATGGTTCACATTCATTTTAGGGCTGCAACAACGAATCGATAAAAATCGATTGTTAAAATAGTTGGCAACGAATTTCATTATTATTACGACGCTCAATAAGTCGCAGAGTATTAAAAAAGTTGAGTTGAGCGCAGAGCGGAGCGGACGGAACGCTGCGTTGTGAGAGCCAATCAGCGCTGAGCTGCTCCGCTGTTGATGAATCTAATTGGCTGCTGCTGCTCACGTGGCGCTGGATGCGGAAGTCATTTACGTAGTCGGAGTGACATTCACGGAGTGCGCCTCCGGGTGATGTTATGAACCCAGACACCAGGGCGCTACGACGTGTGTGGCATTTCCACAAGAAGTATAATGTAGAAAAAGGGTTATTTATTTCCTTGGCGGATGGCGGACAATATTTTTCCATGGAGAAAGGCAACTGAGATAAGCCACGCCCCCTCACCGTATGAGGCGTTTAACCCATAAATAGCCAACTCAGGGGAGTAAACCGCTGTCAGTTCTGTTTGTGACAGGGTTCATCCACATGCTGACCAGTGGATCTCCAGGACCTTTCCATGATTTTAAACCAAATTTCCATGATTAAACATTTAGTGAAAACTCTGTGTATACATGAACAAGTGAGAAGATGTAGTATTTAAACTAACAATGAGAATTCCAAAGCATACCGTGTATATTCCGTGTAAATTAACATTTGAATATAACACATTTGCATTACTTTTCCAAACATTTTGGGATTTTATTTTTTTCAATTACTTTTCTAGGCCTGGAAATAACCATTTAAAAATTCCAGGACTTTTCCAGGTTTTCCATGACCGTACGGACCCTGTTTTGAATAAAGGGTTGACAATTAGTGTTTTTGTTTTTTTATCCGATTAATCGAAAAAATAATCAACAGATTAATCGATTATCAAAATAATGGTTCGTTGCAGCCCTAATTCATTTAAAACTCTGCATGTCTCCGCAACCTCTGGTCCTGTTGGCGTAGCCAGATATCTGCAGACCCCCGACGACAAACTGCACCGTGTGACTTGACCGGTACTCACTGTGGTGGCTGTGAGGCTGCATTGCTGGTCTTCGTGGCCTGACCGGGAATAGCCGTTTGTTGCCTCTGGACATTGGACATATTCTGAACCGGGCCTAAAGGTTGGCTCCTAAATGCTGGTTTCGGTGCCTCATGGGACTGAGCAGCATGGACTGTGTTGGCTGAGAGGACTGGCGACACTCCGGAGAAATTGGCAACTTGAGCTGGTTGGACAGCGCCATTTGAATGAAGAGCTCCTGCCAAAAAAATACACGTTGTAAAAATGGTAAACTGTACAAAGAGATATAAATATGGTTTTAGGTAATCAATTAAACTGGGCTAACCACACAAGCTGATGATCCCTGGCCACGTCTATTCTCAACTCAAGCTACAATACGAGTTCAGGAAATTAACTCGACTGTTTTCATTTCCTCTGATGCATGCCAGTATTTGTAAATTCACTCACCGGGTCGGTGGTTTAGTTTGGACAGCACCTCTAGTGCCTTTTTTACGGTCCCATGAATAATTAAAGCATTTGAGCTCTGCTCCCGAGTGAAACCATACTCCTGAAACAGAACAGAGAGTTCAAACCACCTCCGTGAATTATTAGACATCGATTTTCCTTTCATACAATTAAGACAACACTCTGTTTCTTCAATATGAAACGGGACTAAAACCGGTTAATTTCTCTCATTGCTCTTTTGTGATGACGTCTTGAATACAAATGAATAAACATTGCATCTGAAACACAATGATTTATTTATTGTCATTGCATTGATAACATTTCCCCAGCTACTTCTCCCAGTGGACTACTCACCATTAGTTGTGTAATCTGCACCCACATCAGTTCCTGGGCAGCTTCTGCACACGAACTGTCCAGTTTGAGGACCTCTCTGAAGGCCTGGGCAGCCTCCTCGTACCTCTGGAGAAAGAAGAGAAAAACGATGAGCTTCCACCCCCTGCTCCCTCCGGACGAAATCAAAGTTCAAACTCACTGACGCCATCCTGCTGGAGAGATCAGCAGAGTTATTACTCATCAGGTACTTTTTTTTTAGAGCCCTCCTAGCTGATGCTTGTATACCATGTGTTCTATAACTGAGCTGGATGCTGCTTGAAGATGAGTGATGCTGTTGCAAGAGTGCATGCTGGATACGTCTAGATTATTTTGCTAAAGTGCCACGCAGCAACAGTGACTCAACCACGACATTTAGAATAACGCGGCACATATGGTGGAACATTTACCTTTAGACCCGCCAACGCTCGGCCCTTCCTAAACAGGCCTTTAACCCAGCCCGGCCACATGCTGAGACACAACTCGGCATCAGTCAGCGCCTTCTCATATTCTTGCATCTTTTCAAAACAGAAGGAACGATTGCCAAACAACCTGCGAGCGAAACAAGAGTCAAAAAGTTTAATAAAAAACATTGGGTGAGTAAGCGCCTTCAACAAATTGACTTTAAATATCATAAAGGTAAAAGCTCTTACTTAAACTCTGTAGGGTTGTACTTAATTGCGTCTGTGAAATACTTCACAGCCATATTAAAGTCTCCAGCACTTGCAAACCTATTTCCAATAACTAGAAAAGGGAAAAACTTCAGTTAAAAGACAAAATATTTAAATATGAATATATATTTATCTACAACTGAAGCCGAGTTTGTCAATCAAATGGAGAAAACTTACCTGCAAGATCAGTACTTATTTTCACATTATCTTCAAAGGTGGGGCTGCTAATGGCTGCAGAATCCTGTTCGGACAGAGAGAAATTAAATGATTTAACTTATTCCAAGACAAAATCCAAATACGGTCAAATCTGTTGTCATAGGAATAGTACTCGACACTCTGTTAAATCAGACTTATAGCTCACCTTCTTCTCAACATCCGGGTCTTCATTTGGTTTGTCAGGGAGCGGTTTACGGTCTTCTTTGACGAGGGTCTTTTTCCTCTCCCTCCTCTCAGACACGGGCTTCTGCTCCAATTTACGCTTGGCTATGAGAGCAGCTTTACTCACAAAAGAGCTCGTCATGTCCAGTTCCTTAAATTTTTTTTAAAAGATGCACGTAAGCCCTGATTAGACCGAGCACAGCAAAGCGAGGTGCACACGGAAGTATACAAAAATAGGCTTCGCCATGTGATTATTACAAATAGATAACAACTGTGGTATCTTTATATTGTGATATATTTAGAGAATTTAAATTATCTATACGGTGAAAGAAGATTTTGGCCATATCGTCCAGCCCTAATGGCAACTACAGTTGGTGACGTCATGTAGCGATGTGTCCCCAGAAAAATTGACTACAATGAGTAAAAAAGGTCAATTTTTACACCTTGACGTTCAAATGTTACATTGTACATTAACGCATGTAAACACGTTCTACTAGAAACCCAAAACACAGGTATGAACCAGAAAACCAGTATGACACGTCCTCTTTAAGTCTTCCAGTGCAAAAATAACATAATTGGTGGATAAAGGGGTAATTTCTGTATAAATGCAATTATGCAAAGTGTGTTATTCTGTACACATGTAGAGTATGACTCACACCGTAAATGATAGGACTATGAATGGGAATAAGATTAGCCAATGGTACCTCAGCGTCGCCCGAGTCGTTCCTGGTGTTGCCATCTTCATCACTGGAGTCGTCTTCACTACTGTCACTGCTGTCTGTATCTTTTGCTGAGGCACACTGTTTACGGGACACGGTATTGTTTTTGGCTCCTTCGTTATCTGGTTTGCTCCCTTCAGTTTTAGATTGCTGCGAATCGTCTTTCCCCTGTGAATCACAAACATGTTTTAAAGCGTGCAACTTCATGAAAACGTGTTAGCGGCTTCCATCTGCAGTAAAGACACACATTAACCGTTACCTCTTCATTCGTTATAGGGTTCTGTTTCTCCCTCTCAAGCCGTTTTTTCTCCTTTCGTTTCTGTCGGACGAGAATAGACAATGAAAAAAAGTGTAATCTACACAATTTGACATCAACTTGTTGCTATGAAATTCATGAGAGATTGTGGAATGTACCATTTTTTTAAGTCGCTTCTTCTCAGCTTTTTCTTTCTCTTTTTTTACTTCTTCTAATAATCTGGCTCTTCTTTCAGAGTCCTACAAGAAATGCAAAGTACAGTGTATATATTTAAACCACTTTCACATCGTAGGAAAGCCATCCATTTGATAAGATGAGTAAAACAAAAGTGAACTTACACTCTCCTTTGGCTGCATTTTTACTGAGGGCGGGCCAGGAAGTTCACTAGACGTGTTGTAATGCCGTGGAAGCTGATAAGCAGAGCCACTTAATCCTTCTCCATCACTTCTCTTGTCAGAAAGCCTCGGATATCCATGCAAATTGCTAGTAATACGTTCCCATTTGTCAGTTACATCCTCATCCGTGTCATCTTGCTCATCATCGTATTCCATACCTGCGAGGAAAGAATGATTTTTAAGTTGTATGCAATTTCACCAACAAAAAAAGAAAACAGATGTGTGCGTGTGTGTGTGGGGCATATGTGCAATGTGACACATTCTTACCGATGAGACCAAGTCTTACTATCCTTTGAAAACCAGGACGACCATCAAACAAATCCACAACACTTTGCTAGAGAGGAGAAAGAGATGTGATGGTCAGCTCTACATGCAATGAGCTCAGTTCTTTCAGCCTTGAAAAATTGGCATTCATGTAGGCCCCATTGTCCTCTGAACCAAAAGATAGCAGTGCTCTCAAGGCTGTCCAATGCCAGGACTAAATGTGAACTTGAGTTGCACTGAGTAAACACTACATAAAGCAGCCGTTTCCTCAAGTTTCACTTTCATTTACCCATGGAAAGATGACCTCCTGGATGACCATCAGTAAGATAAATAGCCGTACACTAACAAAACAGTAAATGTAACGCAAACTCTATCTGTATGTAATTTGGTGAAATATTCTGCATATTGCAGAAAAGCTATTACCTACACAGCATGTCACCAAGAGTAGCCTTGGGCACTTGTGGGAAAACACACAGCTACAGCACGAGATAAGCTTCAGGAAGTAAAAACAAAAAACACGGCCAAGTTTTTTTGTTCATTACAAGACCAAGAAAGGAATTACAGTGGTCTGTTTTCCCAGCTGCACAGTTTGAACCTATTTATCTATTCATGTGCGGGAACATGCAATCTATTTAAAAAATGTCGGACTACCCTGACATTTATCTGGAGTATTTTGACGAGGGAGTCTTTATGTTGTTTGTATCTGGTGCTTTCTAGAGCTACGAGAGGAGTTAAATTCACGATCGGCGGATTCGTGCCAACTATTTTAATAATCGATTTTTAGCGACTCGTTATTGAAGCCCTAAACTGGATGTTATGATCATGATAACTTCAAGTATTACATATATATCACACCAATTCAGTAGAATAACAGTGCCAGGCATATTGGTAACGAACGTATCAATGCCAACTCATCTCGTTGTGTTGCACGTAGTGTGGCGTATTTCTTTGTGTGGGAACTAAAGCGCTAACTGCGCTCTTTTGATTATAGAATATTCACACCGGAAGTGATTACGCGCGCTGTAGTGAGTAAAACTGGCGAAAGTAACGTGAAACGCAGGGAATCCATTACCAGCTTTACAAATACCAGATGCACAACGGCTGCTGCAACATGTGGGACATTCCCCGAGGCTGAAAGCAATATGCCCATGTGCTCGATGCTGTCTGTGAGGAGCCTAAAAGCTAAAGAAAGTGTAAAAGGTAACACTACTTACGACCATTCGGACATCCGTAAACTCTGTAGAAAAGGAAGAAAAGCAAACAATGTAAATGCTTGTAGAATCCTCGTATAATAAAACCAGGAAGTTATTGTGTGAAGTATCGGTAAGTTAAAGGGGAAGCTAACTTCCAACTACGACTATCGGGTTAGCTTGTTCGCTAAAGTAGCCACACACGTCTGAGAGGCCAATGTGCATGTTCTTACCACTCTCGTCTCTAAATATTTCCATTTTTCAGTCACGCGTGCTTTCCCACAGCCGTATAGACTCGTACATTCAAGTTATTTGCAAACAATGATGCATAAATGTAACGCTAATGTTAGCAGCCTGTAACGTTTGCAGCGCGCATTTTTTTCGCGTTGTCAGCTTCTTCCTGATCACGTGGGCACACGGAACATTCTTTTGTTGTACGCATGCGCGCTGCGTCGGTGCAGCCCAGCGAAGCGCCTTCCCATTACTTCTGCATTGGTATGAGTCTAACAATCCACTAGACTAATCTCTTTTACACATACTATATATGTTTAAATAGGATTTGATTCACATTAATTTTAGTTTGAATAGTTCTTAAGTGGGTTTCTTACCTTTAATTTAACATTTAAAGTCCCCAGAGGATCAATAAAGTCTTATTGGCTATATCATCTTGCATTCTTCAAATTAAGAGGTAGAAACGTCAATCGCACAAATGCATCACCAATTCTGATAAAAAAATGTAACATAAAGCTATATTTACATTTTAAGAGAACATTACTCCTTTAATATATTACATAGAAAATCATTAGCGCCACCGCTTTCACCACACATTGAAATGTCCCCTGTGGGACGAATAAAGGAATATCATATCATTTCAGCATAACCACGACCAGTAGCGCCAAACAACCATCAGTGAAGCCGTCAACCTAAATAATAACATCTTTTCAATATCTTTGTTTTGGAAAAAAAGTTGTTTCACATTTATGTAAACTTTCCTTGCATGACAACTATCATTCCACATTAAAACTGACAATCTCTTAATATTCTCCACTTCAACAGCGAAATGACAATTTTCAAGAAATTCATCACACAAAGAATGCCACATACAAATAATAAAATATAATTCTGAGCACATTTTCGGTTTGTAAAAACTAAATATCAAACAATTTTAGAGCATTTATTTTAAAGTGCCCTTGATGAGGTCATGGTTGCTGCTCCTATGCACAGCCCGCATGCCTGTAGATTTTCATATTTGATATTATTGAATTAAAGATATTCTGAGAATATTTTGGTAAAGTAGTCCTGGTATTAAAAAAGAACCAATATATGTTTGAGTCCAAACATCACATGGCTTCTTCTCTCACAACCAGTGAAAGGGCAGCGGCAATCCTGAGTGATATTAGGCAAATCAGGCTGTCCAGCGCAGTGTTCCCCCTTGTTTTACAGCTCCGGGGGGGGGGGGATATCTTTACTTTTTATTGAATAGTCCTTCCATGGCGTCCAGGAAAGGGGAGGAGTCGGCGGTAAACAGAGCTGAGGATGACGATGGCCCCTAGCACTATGCCACAGATGATGCTGAAGGCCCAGCGGGGTCCAAGGATGGTATAGGCCTGGGAGACAAAGATCGGGGCAACTGTCCGCGCGCCACTCCCCGAGGCTGTCAACAAGCCCATGTACACTCCCTGCAAAAAACAACAGAAAACATCCACTCTGGGTTCTCAAAAGATGTATAATTTTAATATAAAGAAATGTATGGGCACATTCAAAGTGGTTTAAAGTACCCCAATAATACTTCCATCAAACTACAGCCCACCTCTTACCTGAGGTTTGGGTCCGAGGATTTTGGAATAGAGTGTGTATGACATCACGTTGCAGGCTGGGTACCCCACCCCGATGAGGATGTCAGATGAGATGTACTGGGCCAGATGGATGGCAGGAGTATACTGGCACCAGGTCTGTTCATATGGGCAGCCTGTTGGCTCCACGGAGTTGTTGGAGGCTATAGCGGCTTTAGACGTCTGACTGACCAGAGAGCTGTTCATAGAGTTGTTTTTGATGTCTGTATTTTGAAAATACAAGGGTTAGGGTTTGGCGTGTTGGAGGAAATCATGTAGCCTAGTTTGAACTCTTTAGAGTTAGCCAGCATAAACAATGATGTCCCTCGCTATGATACTTGGTTATCTAACAGATGTTTCCTGAAAGCGGACCATGATCCTTGGTTATCGAGTGCAGTTGGGTCACGGTCACCTTGATCCAACTGGAGTGAATCGTGCGCCAGGTTCTCCAACAATTCATTTGATTGGTTAAAAGGTCTGATGGGAGGGCTAAATGTACACTACAAATATGTGCTAAATATTCTAAGATGGATTTGTTAAACTTGTTGAATGTTGCCGCGTGCTCATTAAAACACTTCCCGCTGGGTTGCTTCGCCAAATCAACGTCTCTCTGCTCTTCATTTTGCCACAACAGGCGGCGATCCCAGCTGACATTGGGCAAAGCCAGGGTACACCTGGGAAGCAACAGTGCAAGGCACCACATCACCGTGTGGCCCGGTGGCCATTTCAAAGTCATCCAGTGCAACGCCCAGCTGTATTCTTTCAGCGCCAAGAATAGGCAACAGTAAACACAGATATACTAATGTCCCCACACTCAAAGCAAAAAAGCCAAACAGTATCATTTCAATCAAAAATAAAAATAAATCCGCAAACCAAGCCAAAGGGGCAGTCATTCTGCAGCTATTAATTACTCGGAACGGAACAGTGCGTACCTGCCCACTGGATTTTAGGGTACTGATTTCCCCATGGCAGGAGAATAAAGAAACCGCAGAATATAATTGCCAAGCCAGCTAGCAACACAGGACGATCCCCGACCCTGAAAGTAAATAATTAACTTGGTTAAATCGGGAACAATTTTGGACACTCAAATATATTTCTATCTAAGCCAATTATATATGAAGAAAAGTACCTTTGAGAGGCCACTTTTACGACTAGAAACACCAATATGGATTCCAATCCAATGCAGCAGATGATGATGCCATTGTATAGCACAGCTTCCCTCCTTGTCCAAGCGAACATGTCCATGGACAACGGGGTGGCAATTCTGAAAAAACATATAAAAACCTACCGTCAGATGTTTAAAGCTTTACACAGCAGAGTATAAAGAGGCAATGAAAAGTTGCAATAAATGTCTGAGTTATATTCTAAGATGTCTGTCTCAGTAGACTTTGATTAAATACATACGTCTCAAAGACCGCAAAGAAGAACATGATGATGAAGAAGAGAACGTTGGAAGTCAGGACTGCTACCTGATCAATGGTCTGCTCTTCACGAACATCATCTCCGTCTACAGGAAAGAGGTGATGATAAAAGCATGAACCAAATAGCAAAAAACAATAATCTGCAACCACAACTACTCATTTAATAGTAAATATATTGTCATATACAGGACTGTCTCAGAAAATTAGAATATTGTGATAAAGTTCTTTATTTTCTGTAATGCAATTAAAAAAACAAAAATGTCATGCATTCTGGATTCATTACAAATCAACTGAAATATTGCAAGCCTTTTATTCTTTTAATATTGCTGATTATGGCTTACAGCTTAAGAAAACTCTAAAATCCTATCTCATAAAATTTGAATATTTCCTCAGACCAAGTAAAAAAAAAGATTTATAACAGCAAAACAAAATCAAACATTTGAAAATGTGTTTCCAGGTGTTTCGAGTTAATTAGACGATTCAAGTGATTTGTTTAATACCCTACTAGTATACTTTTTCATGATATTCTAATATTTAGAGATAGGATATTTGAGTTTTCTTAAGCTGTAAGCCATAATCAGCAATATTAAAAGAATAAAAGGCTTGCAATATTTCAGTTGATTTGTAATGAATCCAGAATGCATGACATTTTTGTTTTTTTAATTGCATTACAGAAAATAAAGAACTTTATCACAATATTCTAATTTTCTGAGACAGTCCTGTATATATAATTGTAAGTGGTACCAATAGAACAGGCCTGGACTAGGTCTCCCTTGTGATGCAATTTATTTCCTAGTAATGTCAAACACTGTCCACTGAACTTATTATCACTTTGCTGCAAACTAGTTTAGTCTATATCACCAAAATAATCAAAAACTGGGATCTAAAAAAAGAATAAAGTAGGACAATTAATACCCTCCGATGTGTCGTTGATGGCTCGGATCTGTCTTCCATGCTCATCAACATGGTGATCTCTGTTGACAAGTATCGAACAAACATCTTAGCCACTTCAAAACAGCATTGAGAAACTCAATACTAGACATAAACTGACAAAACAATAGCTGAATGTATTAAAGAGGATGTGAATCTTTGATGGGCTCAAATTCCAAACACAGAACAACAAGGAACACATAAATCCTTACCTCAGCAGAAAAACAACCAGCAGGATGTTGATGAAGCAAAAGGCGGTGGCTAGGAGAGCAGGAGCTGTGTACATGTTGAGCTGCAGGTCGATAACCTTCACCGTGACACCGTGCTCACCGATGAACGACAGGCAGGCCTGCAGAGCTGACAGATACGAACACAGGCAGGTGTTAAAACATACAAACCGACAAACCAATGACTTGCTTGTTGTTTTTCCCCATCATACACGATGCCCGTGTGGTGGGGAACGCTCCCCGGAGAAGGGAGGGTAGCATTTGGAACGCAGCCCGTAGGCTGGCTCCGCCCCCAATCAACGGCAGCATAGAAAACGCACCTGTTGTCTGACCTGTCCTCGCTCTGTGGTGGCTCTTGGTGACTTTCAATCCTTTTATTTTCACGCCATCCGACTACTTTCACGCCATCTGACTACATCTGACAGTCACACTCTTTGTATTATTTTGCAGCATGGAGTTACCTTTTTAATCTCCGTTTATCATTTGTAGGTTCACCTGCTGCTGTTTTTTTCCACACCTGTTTTGCATGGTTTGTTCATTACTTGGATTAGATTATTTGTTTCCTGTAATACTCTTCTGGTTAATTTTACTAAACGCGTCTCTGGACAAATACTGGAAACAAATCTTTTTCCTTAACACTTACTATATATATATATTTGGGTTGTTAATTTATATTTCTTGGGGTGTAAGGCCCCAGGCGGCGTTGTTGGTTTCCTTTCGTTTCCCCCTCCCTTAAGGCCCCGTCACACTAGCATCATATGCCCTCTACACTGGCCTGGTTTACATAATATAAACACCTTTACCTGGTCCCAGGATGAAACCCAAGGCCTGACAGGCACTCATGTTCGCCATGGCACTGGTCCTCTCCTTCAGTGATGTAGCGCCTGCAACAAAGGACCTCACCACAGCGACATTACCTGACGTAAAAAAACAGACCAATGCGAATGTTGGCAAGTTAGTTATGTGACATGGACCGCAATATAAAATGGTAAAGCGGAACCCTGTGTACAGTTTATAAGCAATCCATAGCATTCAATGAAGAGGGTTGTTATTTACAGGCATGTGGACATTTCAAAATAATGTGAAAAAGGCCTTCACACGTCACCTGCGCCAACGCCCACAAAGGCTCTAGACACGAGTACGTGGTACTTGTTGTTGGTCGTGGGCAGGTATGCGTAGGCGTAGTAGATATTGGCCAACAGGTTGATGGTGATGGAACACACAAGCGGCTCCCTGTGTGGCCGGTAGTTGGACCAAAGGCCAAAAATGGGCGAGGCCAACATCTGACCGAGACTGTATGCCGCCACGACCCATCCCAAGAAGGTGGCATTGGCACTATCATCAACCTGTAACACACATAATCCCAAAACGTGTGGAGTCATGAGCATGTTCTACAGAATACCCTGCAGTATGACGGTTTGAGGACAATGTGAGTACATGAGACAGTGAAATGTGAGTCCTATTGCATGCAGTTATGTTTGACACACCTAGAATATGAGCTAATGTTTCCACATCTTCACTACAAATATTAACTAATCTATCTTGATCTTTATCTAAAACTAAGTCCCCAAAATGTTCTTCGATTCTTTCACTTCCCCTTGACCTGGCGAAGATTTGCCTTAGAGTGGAAAACACAAAGTGCCTTCCTTTGTATCATAGACATCAGCAGAACCAGTTAACAGTCTTTTATAAACAAAATGGTAAACCATACAGTACATACCTGTTGTAAATAGGGCCACAGTGATGTGATGACAATTGTGAAACCTGAAAAGGCACATGAAACATAGATGACTCTCCTGTGATCCTAAACATTGTGTCAGAACACTGTTTTCTTTCCACCAGCTTCTTCCCTGCCACAGTCGGACTGATGGCAAAACAGAACTATTGAAAAATATGTACTGAGAAAATGTGCGATATTTCAATCTGTACAATATCCCCACATAACCTTCCCCCACCTCTCCAAATGTGCACTATCCCCATATAACTTACCCCTCTTTCTTGCCACAAGCTAGGAACAGCACTAGCATATTTGTTTGTTAACCTCTGCCCTCCTTTTTTTTTAACTGTACCTAATACTGTATATTCTACCACCTTATGTACAGTGTTTTTAGATTACATTTTTTTTCAATTTCTAATAGTGTGTTTGTACCTCTGCAAAACAATTCCAATGTTTCTGGACGGTTGGCCGAGGCACAAATGGCAAATAAAAAACCTTTGAATTATATCATACTTAACACAAGCCAGCCAAACAGAGGCTAGATGCAACAGTACCTATTGCAACAAAAACTCACAAGCTCTGGGTCTTTTGGAGTATTTTGTATAGATGGTTAAGATGACAAATGTTGCACCAGAGATTCACTTAACAACGGAAAAGGAAGCCTGAGGATTGGATAAGGTGCAGCAGATCACTGCCGGAGTCTGCACCCAGGAATTGGAGGGAGAGCAAGGACCGAGGGCTATTCCTCTACCCAGACTACTCATGGCTGCAAGCGTCCACCGGTGATTGTGTTGCTGCTGTTTACATTACTCCCGATGTGCATTTTAAAAATAATGCACAACTGTTTTTCTTGTATAGCACACATGGATTGGGCTACAACTTCATTTAGTTTTGGACTCTCTCTCCAGATTTAGTCTCTCCATCAATACGGAAGTTACAAAACAATGTCCCTTATGTCCCACCAGCTGTGCACGTACTGGACTCAGAGTGTAGTGTCTCTGCAATGGGCTTTCTAGTCGTGGGCATCCTCACCTACACTGCTGAGAAACATGGTGAAGTACATAACTCGGATGGACTTCCACCGACTCTTGTAGTCTTCATCCTGAGAGTCCTCACTTTACACAAGATGGAAAGACAGAACATGTGAATTAAAGTTATTGATATAGACTTGCAAATATGACAAACAAAAAAATGCTTTGCCCCAAAGGGTTTGCATAATAAATTGTTAACTTAGAGTAGTATTGGTAATACTAATTATCGTACGTCTGCAGTTTGTTTAGTAAACAACGCACTAGAGCAGGGGTCCCCAACCATCGGGCCGCGGCCCGGTACCGGTCCACGGCTTGGTTGGAACCGGGCCGCGGAAAAAGAGTGAATAAAAAAAGTTGTAATTTTGTTTTTAATCAGTCGGAAAAATATATTATTTTGAAAAAGGACCGGATACACCCGTGTGTACGTCTGAGCCGCGTTCAGGGGTCTTAAAGTTCGGGTTTATCGCTGCAGGCGAGTCTCACGCGCCGAACCCTCTGCTGGCGGCACATTTCAGTGACAAAGAATCTTAAAACATATTCAACCTGCTCAATGAATTCTGTCACTTCAGGGAAATGACAACTATTTTCAAGTTGGCCGATAAAGTCGCTGCTGTGTGGGCGAGTGAACAGCGGAATATTCTACATGTTTCAGACGTTGACCGGGTGGAAGAGGCTTTTAAAATTGTTTGAGCGGTACTCCAACCACAAAAGACCCGACTGCAAAAGAATAGACCTGCAACCCATTTGTAAACAAACCCACCCGGTGAATCGAGCCCGTCCGAGCTAGAAGAAAATTTGTTCGAGATGCAAATGACAACTCTGCCGGTGTTCTAATGACAGCGACCAGAACTCGGTTCGGAGCAGCGGACCAAACACACGTCTGTGTCGCCGTCTCCATTAGCGGCTCGTTGCAGGTAAACAAGCGCACGGCTCACACTAATTCGGCGTAATGATGAGTTGTAGTTTTGGCACTTTATGCCCTAAGTATAATTGTATGACGTCATATTTATTACGTCATTTATATTGCCGGTCCGTGAAAATAATTTCTGACACGGAACCGGTCCGTGGCTCAAAAAAGGTTGGGGACCCCTGCACTAGAGTGCACCGCTGTCCAAAGGTAACAGTGGCTACAGGCTAAGGTGTCTCTGGCGATTGAACTCTGCACTCACCTGCTCGCTTCATCCCTGAGCAACGGGGTCGTGTCGTCAGGGTCAGACAATTGAGACATGTTTGCTAAAAAACTTAAACCACGCACAACTTTGACGATGTAAAACAGCGCTGCTAATTCCCCATGTAGCCGAGGGTCCGTGAACTACACTGCTGACGCCAAATACAACTTCTCCGCACTCAAGCTAACGGTGTACATTCTTACAAATAACGTTACGTTAACCTGACTAATGCCCCAAAGTAGTATAAAGTGGAGTAGTTTCCAACCGACGGTAAAGTTTATCAACAAAAGTACGCTACACAGGAGCTGTTTCTTCTTCTTTTAATTTAGGGGGCGGACTACAACCCACATGCTAAAGAGCACAGCGCCCCCTACTGTACCGGAGTGTGTAAGATCATGACTTGACGTCATGTCATTTAGCTGAACACAATCATATTGTGATTATTATATATATTTGTTATGAAAGATGTCTTACACTCAGCACACGTTCAACGGGTTCTTTAGTGTTGCATAAAGCTGACGTTAATCTTAACCACAAAACAATGTCAACACTTGCAACTACTGCTTCCGGTTAAACTTTTATTTTTAAAGTTGAATTACAGTTAAACCGAACTATTGTTTTAATCTTTTCACAATGAGCTGTTCAACCAAATAATTTTAGTATGCCAGTTAATATGAATACGGTACAAGCTCAAGACCTACAGAGACCAACTATACACATTTATTTTGAAGCCAATATCGCTGAACTTCCGGTCCCTTCTGTTTACCTTTTGCTGCTCTCGAGGCAGCGCGCCCACGTGAGCATTCACACACAACACGTGCCCCTGTCCAGGATTCACACAACGTCCACCTTCCATGTCAGCACAGCAATGCAGCAGAGCCTTTTATACTGTCGTGCCAAGTTCGTAGATAGTTAAACTTTATAATAGTAGTAGATTCAATTGGAGATGTTTTTCTATTAGACAAAGTAAAGTGTAGTTGATTATTTTCAGTGATAACAAAATGAAAGATATGATACTATGCATTTATACCCTATTAGTAAACAAACTGAATTGCATACCAATTTAATTGATAACCAAATTACAATAAATGATGACTTATTGCATGTGCAACTCTTTTTGGAATTTGGGTACATTTTCTGACTTCACAACTATATATTCTCTTGCCTTTTGGTGATTTTGGTTTCTCAACCATTCAGTGAAGACACTACAAGCAGAAATAGTACACTCAGTCTGCAAGTCACTCAAAAAAACTGCTTTTTGCTAACTTTAATTGTATTGGTCTTGCAAAAGAAACTGTTGGTGGAGTTGAGCTAATTCAGCACAAAGCATTCTGGGAAGGTTCTCTGAGGGTGGCATCAACAAGGGAAGAGCCGAGCGAGACGGTCGGTCACAAACTGACATACAAAAGATAACAATAATCCCACTCTGGCTCGAGCACTAAACCAAAGTTTAACAAACATGTTGACATCTGGATGGAGGCAGTTTTACTCTTTTATTCTGTCATCACTTGTTAAAAATGTAAAATTATTTTAGAATGTGTTTTTGTGATTCACAGATTGTTTTTAAAATAAACTCAATCGATATTTGAGCTTGTATTTACCCGTTTCTTATATTCGCTTTGTTTCACTCTGCATCGACAATGTAAAACTCACTTTACAATCCAGTTTAAGAAAACACAGCAAAATGTCATACACTTTAATAAGTACAGGTAGTATTTACAGTATATACACCATAACACAATACTATGCCATCACTAGTGTATATTTTTTCATAGATTAGGAAATATTTACATTATGGATAAGATCATAAATTGATTCGGAAATTATTATTTGTTAAAATTCTGATACACAATAAATTCAAGTAGGTGTACCTTGATATGGAGTAGTCTGACAACGACCATGGTCGAAGAAGTATCCAAGAACCACTTCACAGGTGCATAATGGTCCGAGACTATGAAGAATACTTTTTAATACGCTCATCAATTGGGCACCATGGGTTGAGTCAATATCAAACAAACTGTACAAGTTAATTTATACATACATACATACATACAGTCCACCTGTGGTGATCTCAAAAGATCGGAACCATTGCTTTCTTCTTCTTCCAAAGCTTTACACATTCATGTTTGGTCATCAGCCTTCAGTGGAAGCAAACACGAGACCAAGGATTGCTTACTGTAAAGTGTCCTGGTGGTCTAAAGCATCTACCGCAACCCTGTGGATTGGCATCACTGCAGGGGCATGTTGTTGCATGTCACCTTCGCTCTCCTCTATCTCCATCTGTTCTCCACTATCAACTATTTCATGAAGTAAGGATGACAGAAAAAACAAAATAATCACTGTTTGAATTCATATTCACATTTGTGCGTATATCTTGTCCAACAGCTTAAAAGTACACCTCGAACAGCCACTGGGCGTCCCCCATACGGAGTATGGACGATCATTGACGGGAGTAACTCATTACTACACAACTCACTGATGACCGGGGGGGATGAGACATTGCATGCACCCAACTTCAGGTACGGCACCCAAAAAGAGAAGCTGCACTCCACCTTTTGTCTTCATTATGATTGCTGGTGCTTTATACATTATGGTAGGCGTCCTGTGCCGTGTCTTTGTTTTGACCTAGCAGACCGAGGCAGCGTTTTCTCTCCTCCCTTGCTTCTTCAGCAGCTGGATGCGGTTGTGAACGTAGAACTTGATAGACCTCCAGTTTCGCTGGTTGCTCACCAGCAGAGGGCAGAGTTCGAGGCAGCGCTCACAGTCCGCTTTCGCAGGGACTCGCAGCTCTATGAGGTTCCTCTTCAGGTGCGTCTCCACTGCTACACGCTCAGCTTCTGACCACGGGCGCTTAAGAACACCGCGCTTCCCTGTGAGAGAGCAGAGTGCATCGGATCAGATTAATAAGGAAGTGACTGAAGTTATGGAGGTCACAGACTGATATGGGCAGACGGTTACCTGATTTGGGTGGAATGCATCTTCTCTTATGAACATTGGCTCTTGATGGGCTAACTGGAGAGGGAATGGGTGCTCTCTTCTTCCGTGGCGGTCGCCCTGGTCCTTTCTTCTTCACAATCACCTCCGTTTTCTCCTTAACTTCCTCTTTAGCTTTTTCTTCCTCTGCCTCTGAATCCTCTGAGAAGGAGTCAGCCGAGTTGCCAGACATTACTGTAGGACAGAGATGAAATGGAGGGTAGTTAACTCAAATCAAATGAATAACATACAGCTTAATATTTTAAGAAAGGTGCAGTGCTGTAACTTATTAATAATGTTTGTTAATTAATTGGTGGACAGTAGTCAAATCTGTCTGTACCGCCAAACCTACATATGATATACATGATGTAACTCCTTACCATCCAACTCAAGGCAGATATGCTGCAGGCTCATCCCTCGGAAAAGCACGCCCTCCTTCTCTCCATAAAGGACCACACGACCCACACGACCCATCAGTGCTGGATCCCGTATGATAGTGGAGCAGTTCTGAGTCACATGGTACTCTCGTTCAAGGAACTCTTCCAGCTGTTTGGTGGCTGCATGCTGGCCCTCCCCTTCATCCAACAGGAGCAGTTGAGTCAGTATTGCCACCTGCCGCCGTACACGCGTCGCCGTCATTGCTCCGGGGTTTTTGGCCCCGCTGGATCGTGCCAGGTTTCTCAGAAGGTCCGTGCCCCGGAGCGGTGTGGCAGGAGAGTGATAGGGCCGTGAGAAGACATATGGGCTCTCTGGGTCCACGCCCACATTGGGACTGGTTTGAAGGAGTAGGTCCATGCAGGACTCACAGTGTGGCGGGAGAATAAGTGGCTGGATGCGACCACGCTTTCCCAAAACACTAGCCCGCGGAAGGTTACGGAGGACCTGGCGCTCAAAGGGGGACAGGAGGACTTCCATGCCAGAGGGGGGGCTGTTGCTGGAGCTAGCCAGAGGGGTGATACGGTTGCGGTAGTCCTGGATAGTGAGCTTGGCAACCTCACATTCCCTGTGGCGGTTGTAGAGGATGAGCAGGGACAGGCTGGAATGGCAGAGGAGGCGCCAGCACTCAGCAGAGTGAGGAGAACGGCTCAGAGAAAGGAAAGAGGAGTGCTGCTGTCGGCGGAGGTAGACGACCAAACAGGAGAGGGAAGAGAGCAGTGGAGGCATGTGATGTCTCTGTGTGCTGGAAGAGACCAGAGCGTGGGAAAAAACGTTTTTTAAAGAACTTGAAACCACAAAATAACAAACTCAAAACCCTGAACAATGATAAGATCTAATTGGTAATAATAATCCAACAATACCTTACAATCTCGCCATTCTTCTCCTCTGGTGCGTCTTCTTCTCCTTCTCCACTCAGCTCCAGATCTTCGTTTGGATCTATGTCTGGTTCTGGAGTAGGAGGCGGAACCAGCTCCTCTTGACTTATTGAGCTCTCCACCTCCACCTCCACCTCCACCTTTTGCTGCTCTTCGTGCTTCTCTTTCTTCATCCTCCGACCCCTTCTGGGAGCAGATGGAGGAGGTGGTGATGGACTCTTAACTTGGGTCACCGGCGGGGGCGCGGGGCATTTTGCGGTGGGCAGTTGTAAGCTGGGCCCCTTCTTGGCGGCTGCGGGCTGAGTAGAGGAAGGCGGCGAAAGCAAAAGAGAGAAAGAGACGCTGCCTGTACTCGAGCGCGTAGCTGGCGATTCCCTCTCCCTGGAGAAGAGGGGAGGGGGAGCAGGGTTGGAGGCCGAGGGCTGAGGGACAGTGAAGGAATGACTGTGAGTGGCAGAGGTCGCGGACGATGATGGGTGAGGGTGTGAGGCGCTGCCATTTGAAGAGCTGTGTGTGTTCAGGTGTGCCTGCTCCATGGCTGTGCGTACGTCTGGCTGGTTAGCGTGGTGCTTCTCCAGGTGGCGTGCCAGAGAGCGATAGTGGCGGCCGCAGTACGGGCAGTGCTGCCGCCGGCTCACTGTGGCACTGCTGGAGCTTCCAATGTTTATGTTGATATTGTTGTTAATGTTGGTGGTCGGAGGCGTCAGGGCGCTGGCTGGGGGCTGGGGCTGGGATCTGGCCGGGGCTGCGACAGGTGCCGGGTGGGAAAAGGATGAGCAGGGATGCCCTGGGGCTCTGGAGGAGGCGGGCGTGCTTTTCTTCTCTGAATCGACCGCGTCGGGCAGCTTGCGCTTCTTGCGCCGGCGAAGCATTCGGCCCCTTATTTCCTCAATTTCCTCTTCTTCGTCGTCGTCGTCGTCGTCATCATCTTCCTCCTCCTCATCCTCCTCACGGTCTGAGTCACTGGGCTCAGAGTGGGTCAGTGGGGAGGATGAGGGCGATAATGACCAGGAGGGGGTAAGGTAATCGGAAACTGAGAGGGACAGTGGATGTGGGCCAGCCTCTTCCTCCTGGTTAGACAAATTTCAAATTAATACAAACTAAATACCATCAACATGTAGCTAAGATCCACAGGAGTTACATAGTTGGATTAGGGCCACAATGTTCCCGGTTCTAGATAATGTCTCTTGTCATCTTTGTCATAATATGTCCCAAAATGTATGACTTTTAAAAAGCACAAATGTATAGTTCCATGAGCAAGGGACAACATATCCCTGTGATCTGTATGTGTGTGAGAATGTATGGCAGCAGGAAGGTGTTGATGGGACTGACTCAAAACAAATGAGTGTTCTCGTTGGTGGTAATGAAGGAACTTGTCTCACTGTGCAACTGTGAGGCTTATTGATGCGTTTTCAATATTTTTTGGACAACAATTGTGCGTTATGGCACCGCTCTCCACCTCCACCGTTTGCTGCTTTTACGTTACATCAGATTTAGGCAAGTTGGTCTTTTAATGGAATTTATAGCAATCTGAAATCCCCAGTTAGTAGCTCACCATTGCATTCTCTCCCCAGTCTGTCAGGCTGTAGTCCACTGTGATCTCCTCGCCTTTGGCGATGTCTCTGATTGCTATGACAACCAACCGCACCTGGGTCCCACAGTGGACTTCTCTAATCCGGCAGTTGGGTGGTGGATGGAAAAGGACAGGTCCCCGAACACCACTCGCTCCCTCCTCCCCCAACTCCGGCACACTGAAAGACATAATGTGACATCAGCAATATGGACCCCTAACCTAGAAAAACATGGAAGCACGGTTACTATCGCGAGGGTCCTACTTACCAGAGCTGAGTGGGGTCGGGCAAGTAGTAGGGACTGCCCGGTGGAGGGAGGCGGTCTTCTGCACCCTCCGGGTACTGGCCCTCACCTGGGACAGAATGGACTCTATAACATACCTAATTTGTACTTGAAATCAATAATAGTAACATATTTAAATGTTTGTCATCGTGACATGTCACACCACAGGACAAATTGTATAAGAAAAACTTCAAAAATAATGAAATTATACCAAAAAAAATCTACGGAACACTACCAGTTTAGAAAAATTCAGCATTTCAACATTATAATTTCATACAACTGTAATCCTCATTAGAACTTTATTTAAAAAAGTACTGTTTCACCCGTATATAATAATAATAACCTTCAATTTTATATCGCGCTTCTCTAAATACCCGAAGTCACTTACAGAGTCCAGAGTCCAGTAGTCATTCACACACACAGTCGTCCCGGTGGTGGTAAGCTACATCAGTAGCCACAGCTGCCCTGGGGCGGACTGACGGAAGCGTGGCAGCCAATCAGCGCCTACGGCCCCTCCGACCACCACCAACATTCATTCACATCCATACGAACCGGGGTGAGGCTGCGGTGCATGTCTTTATGATGGTGGGGGAAACCGGAGTAAACCCACACAGGCACGAGGAGAACATGCAAACTCCACACAGAAAGGACCTGGAACGACCGGGACTCGAACCCAGGGCCTTCTTGCTGTGAGGCGACAGACTGAGCCACCGTGCTGCCCTATATGTCAACTACCCATATATATATATATGTGTGTTTACCTGGGCTGTAGCTGTGTTCTGACATGCTCTCCTCCTCTTCATCTTCTGTTACGTACACCCGGTCACACACCTTGACAGGTGTCCCCTTCCTTTTTCTCCCACACACTCGCCTGTAAAAAATTATTAAAATAAATAAATAACTGTGCTTCATTTAGCATAATGATACGTTTCCTCTGGTAAATATTCAAGCGGAGGGCAGCTGAAATGAGCAGAGGTGGTTGTGACTCATCCACAACAACAATAAGGCTACTAACTACTCAACTAGTGATGGTAGCAGCAGTGGTGTCGACAGTGTAATTTTTGCTCTTCCACTTGACAAGCCATCAAAACAAAGACATTTGGATGTTTGCAAATCCCACAAATAGTCTAAGTTTTAGTATAAAAACTACAGTAGGAGAAAAGTAGGCAAAGACAAGACAAAGAGACATATCAACGACAGCATCCCATTCATTTCATCTGGGGGTTATCAATTTAATATATTTCTGTTCAGTATGTTGATAAATTGTGCCATTAATCTATTTATCCTAGATTGCCAGGAACTAGGGAAATACTAAAAACAGATATTTTTAAAGTGTCTGTATTGCCCGATCAACAAGTTAGAACCCAGCAAATCTTCTATTTACAATGACGCAAAACAAAAAAGCGAAAAACTATCATATTTGACAGCTGGAAACAACACATTGTTTCCTTGATAACTGGTAAAAAAGGACAATATATTTCCTGTAGTCCAACTCCATTATTTCCGCACCAATCAGATATGTCTTTTGTTAAAGACTGCATACAGTTGTCAGCTCATCACAGACCATTTAAAATGCTCTTTGTTGACACCACAATGATTTGCATTCTGTCCACCATATTTAAGTTTGCTCGCCATCATTTCAGAATATGTTTTAGTACCATGTCAAAGCTACTTTCCATGCACTCTAGCTGAAGTCTACAGGTGTTAAGCAGTCTCTGGATTGATGCGATGATCGACGACCATGATTATGAAACACAGATCGACAATAAACAAGCATCTTGTGTTTAACCTGATTTCATCTATCTTGGTTTATCACAGATGTTGTATCTATCGATATATTGAAATGGCCCCACCCCTTTATCAATCACGTCAGAGTATACATGCATTAACAGAGACATGATCAGCACAACAAAGCCTGGTGACAGTCAACTGTTTTCAGATGCATTTCAGCCACGGTCAGGAACTTTGTTTACTCTCAGCCATACGAGCAACGAGCCGCGCTCTGCAGCAGCTGAGCAGTCAAGCAGCGTCTCGAGCACAATAACACTGACGTGACGAGGTGGTTTGGTGGCTCTTATGTTTCGGGACCTGCGGTCTACTCCATCTGGCATGACAGGGGTTCTCGACAACACCGCATATCACCGGCCAGCGAGACGCATCGCGGACGATTCCTGCTGGGTGCATGCTAACATTGATGCTAAACCACAGCTAGCATGTTAGCTTCCAGCAGCTAGCGTTGAGACTTATGTCCCGTCAAAACATCAACAAATAATAAGACGTGTGACTAAATGCGAGCCGAGGCGGGCAAGGGAAGACGCAGCCTCCCGTGACAACACTGCAACTAAAAAACTAAGAAATAATGACTCCCCTCTCTGCGTTTTCTCCATTATAACGCTGAAATCATGCACACGAAGAAGAAGAAAAAGGGCTTCTGATGTTAACTAAACAAACGTGCACGGTCGCAGCGCGTGCGTCTCAGGCTCCTGCATTTTGCTCACAAACCCCCCGGTGAAAACCAGCCCGCGCGGGAACAACCTCCGCTCACTCACCCCCTCGGCGGCGGCGGTTTGCTCCCATCCCCGTCGCTGTCGAGGGTCGGTGGCTCCCGGTAGTCAAAAGGCGACCGTACATTCTCCGCCATTAGGACTCCCTTCCCTACCTCTCGCGCTCCGGTAGATTGCTCAACGCGCATGTGCACAACATCCTTTGGGGTTCTCATGGTAAAATGGGGTGCATCCACCTCTGAGGAAGATAAAGACCTTCAACCTCAAGATTCACATTTAGTGTGATGCGTTGATTTAAATTAGAGTAATTACGGCTCTTCAATAGCTAGTTCATGCATCCACGTGGAAGTGCAGTCAAATCAATGCTTTGGAATCAGTTGGACCTGTTACAGATTGAAGTGAAGCCTACATTGGCACATCGGCTATTATCTGTCTGGGGTCCTGGAGACACAGGGCCCTCTTTCCCAGCTGGACAACATACTGAACACTGTTGAACTTATCTTCATTTCACGAGAATCATTAGAAACGTTATTTTAAAATGACATATTTCAGAAGTGCAACACAAAACAAATATTCGTCACCATGAATAAAAGTCTGTCAAACAGGACATACAAATAATCAACATATACTTGAACTTACTAGTAGTACATAAATAAATCCCCTGCAACCATTTCATTCTTAACATTATTAGGCTAGAGTGTAATACTAAGTCATGAATGTGTGACAATCATTCAACTGTTGTAGCTGTTTTGGTTGGAGCTATTTATTCACTATATACGGCTTCAGGTAGTTTTAGTCCAGTGCCTCCCAACCTTTATGGCTCCAGGTGTTGTTTTCTATGATCTTGTGTTTTTACAAAGTCTTCATCTGAAAAGCAACTAGTTATTAAAGCTGTCAAATGGGAGATACAATTAAGACACAAAAACATTTCCCTCTGACATTTGGTGGAGTACAAATATAAAGTAGCATAAAATGGAAATACACAACTACAGCACCAGTGCCTGTAGTAAACTCCTTGTGTAAATGTACTGTAACATTTTCACCTGTGTGTAAAAAGGATTAAATACAATAGTTATCCCTATACGTATATCTGTGATTGGAGTTGACAGTTTTTGCACAACTTCAATACTTTTCAACTTTTAGGGTTTTAACAAGAGAAGAACATAAATCAGTATTTCATAAAGCTTTGTTTGTGTCTGTAATTTTCTAAAAATATCCAAAGAAGTTTCGTGGAAATACAAATTTCATGGAAAAAATTATAGGGTGTGTAGACAGGTTTGTCAAATTACTACTGAATTTAAACCTAAGAAAATATTTATGAAATTTATGATAGGAAACTATTTTTTTTAGAATTGCATGCTTCCACTAGAATAATTTCTAGGCTCTGCTCAACATCATCTATAATTACCCAATTAGGAGTTTATCAGATCAACAAGTAGTATAATATATATATACAGACACATACTCTATCTACGTTAAATTATATAGCTCCTAAGAAGGTGGATCACACACACGCACAAATGCACGCACACGATTTGATGTTGTACAAAAAAAGTAAAGCCAAGGTGAAGAAGAAGTGTTAGTGAGTTTTAATCGTCAATGCACATCCAGTTAATCATCACAGAGATAAAAAGAAAAGCATGGCATTAGGAAATACCATTCCAACAAGCCTGGAAGTCACAGTTCATTCAATCAGCAAGATGATGCTGCGTCAGGCATCGAACACCACAGTGAAGTTGTTGTGTTGCAGTGTGTTCAATACATTTGGCTACAGATGGTACAATCCTACCGTGAACTATTAGTCAAACACCATCGTCTTAAACATCGGTTTCACCTCCCATAGAAGGGTATGACAGAAAAGATTGGAGAACCATTGGTCGTATATTGCAAACTCGTTAACAGTGTAGCAGCATATTCAAGTATAAGATCAGGAGAGAACTTGGGGACCAGAGCGGCAAACATTACACTTGATCATCACAGATTGTTCCAAACAAATCAATACAGGCAGTTCACGTTTGATACGGAGTTAGCTGGATTAGATGATGTTAATAAGGTGGGACATGAAAAGCCAAGTGACCTATTAAAATAGCTGATGGCTACAGATTCAGCTGCACATCATTCACAGTTTATCAGTCATGTATTTTTGGCTACATTCGAGGAGTTTTTCTTGTGTTAGGAGCAGCAGACAATTAGTCACGTCGATTAAATTATAATAAATAACACACGTTACAAAAAAATCAATGTTTAAACAGTCCAACTGGCCACTTCACAAACCAAACCAAAAGTTACACCTTGAAAAGTCTGCACTCACTTCCTTGTCAAAGTAAATACCAACGGTAGCAAACTAGAGGTCATTTCAGAACTCTGTGTTGAAATACCAACGTTTGGGAAAAGCTGTTTTCATGGCTTTGTTAAAAGGAGATTAGTTGTGATTTTAGTTAAGCAGTACAATGTGTAACCTCTAGTTTTCACAGCGTATAATCCAGAGCTAGATATTCATTTTGGAATAGATAAAAGCTGGCTGTTAGTGTTGAGTTCTCTCATTCATAGATCATAGATGTTGGATTGAAACTAATCAGACGTCTTCTGTTCCTTCCCTCTCTGCGTATAAGACATGGAGGGTCTGCGCAGCATGGTCAGCCCAGTGGACCAGCTCCAGCAGGACCCGATAGGTCCACAATTTAAGCCCAAAAACTCCCCCTGCACCATCGGTTTCCTACACAGAAGAAAGCAACTTAACATCCACTATCTTTTATCATAAGATACAGAACAAATGGATAAGAAAAGGTTTTACGGGGATCGATAGGCTGAAGAAAAACACTCTTTATGTTAAAGTCAGGCTTCAACTTCCTAAAGTGAATATACCTACACATTATCATTCATTTTTAGGACTGTTTATGGTGACAAATGCAAGTCTGATATTCACATTTAGCTGCTAGATTCTCCACTTTGTTCACCAGCTAGATGCTAACTTGGTCTGCCTGCTGTTTGGTGCTTGAAAGAGTAAAGTTGCACGTCAATACAATGAGCTGAAAGATGCAAAAATGATGAGCAGAGTTGAAGGACCCGTGTGGTTGATGATTCCTTTTGAATTTGTCACTATGAGCTACACCTTTCACATTAAACATTTAATCCATCGTTAATATCGAAATATCGATTGTTGCAGCTGTGAACTCAATCTAAAGTTTATCATGGATATCTCAGCGATTAAGTCCAGGGTTTGAATCTTTTTTCCCAACATGAGTCATAATCCCATTAGAGGTATCATTAATATAATACAGGGTTTAGTCACAGCCCTGCTCTAACGTTTTGACATTTAACTTGTGAACAGGGCTGAGGGATGGAAGCTTGGAAATACCCTACTGTGTTGAATGTTGCTTAACAGATTTGATGTATATGAGCTCATTATTGTGATTATATGTTGATAAAGGCTTATATGAACTCATGTGGGAGACTATGCTGAATTTCATGGAGCAGGGTTCCTTGGACACCTGCATGATGACAGAATACGGCCATTTCTGCTCCGGTTGTTCAAGTATAAAAACAGTGGAAATCACGCAATATGTAAAATATGTTTGTTATGTACAATTTTTCTTTTATCTTTCAAAATATACATCTTTTAAACCCGAAGTTGGCTGTTCACGTACGAACGGTTTGAATTAGCCAGTTATATTGAGAAAGCTTGGGAGATGAAGAGAAATGATCTTTGTCAGGAGAAAGTTTGGTGTCGACCGTATTTGCAAATGTTCACAACAATACGGTACTTAACAATATATCAACCTGAATCATATGTTTTGTGAGCGTGTGTATATAAAAATACAAACTTAACTATAACAAATACTGTACCTCATTGCACTGGTGGTCTGGGGTAACTTCCAGGGTCATGTTCTCGGTCTCCACCAGACCTTTGGTGCTGCAGAGCAAGTGCTCCAGCCGGAGTCGGACGTTCTTCCTCATGGTCTCATAATCGCCCTCCAGCTCACCCCATTCCTCCTCTTCCTTCAGGATGACACAGTGGATCAGCCCCAGGCACTGCCGCAGAGCTGAATGCAGCAACTGCACCTGCTGCTCCGTGCTCGGCTCCTCGGAGTCCGGGGAAAGGGACACCATGCGTCCTGCGTCAGGGGTGTGGTCCGAGAAGAAGGTCTCCTTCTCTTTCTGAAAGGGGCGAGGACAAGATATTCATGTCAACTTGACGACGAGTACAAAGCAGACGCAAGGTGCTTCTCGACCTTTGCAGGTTGCGCCTCACATTTTTTTATTTAAACTCAATTACACATTTAACACTAAATGACAGCCATATCGATCAATTAAAGGGACTTCGAAAAAGGCAGGATGAGGCACACAAGCATGACAGATGGAGAAATCCAATACACTATATCCATTAGGTAGCCCAGGGGAAATGGAGGGGAGGTGGTGGGGGGGCTTTCAGTGGGATTACACTACATTCCTTTCAAGAATTCACAAGTGCATACTGGTGAATGCTCATGAGCAAACACACACACACAGTAAAAAAGTAAAAACACATCACTCAAATGCGACAGGTAGCCTAGCTGGCATGTCTCAGTACCGATAGCGGGGTTGTGCCCCACCGGCCCGGGGACGACGAGGTAAACAGACCGAGTGTGGCGGCGGGTGACTCACGTAGAGCTGGAGCAGACGAGCACATTCGTGGTGCAGTAGCCGGGCAAGAGCCACCGCTCTCCCCGTCCGCGACGGGTCAGGCACCGGCGCGTCCGGCGCAGTCATCGGCTGCTCCTCCTGCTCTGCCATTTGCACTCCAGCCCCGTGTGTGTTGTCGGCGGCGTCGCGGCCAGCTGGATGAAGACCGAGCAGAGGAACGTGCGGCCCCCTGACGTCAAGTGTTGGCACCGAAACCGGGGGGGGGGAGGGGGGGGGGGATACTTTAACGATTCGAAGACATGTCGCAGGTTGTTCCAGCGAGTGTGAATGAAGTGTGTTTATGTTGGAGTGCACGCAAAACGAGAGGGGATTTAATTGGTTGCGCCAGACACGAGGGGCGATTTTAGAGCGACGTACAGACTTTTTTCTCTTTTTTTCTCTTCAATAGCGTCACCATGTTAAACTATATTTGTTTAATCTGGTTTAAAGGACGTGTCAAGAATCGACAAAAACTTCAGAACAGTTTTTTAAATTATTATCCATGTGAACACATTTTCTAATAAATAAAGATCATAAGATTATGAGTGTTCAGTAGTAGTGGCAGTGCACAGAGGTATATTTTATT
This sequence comes from Pseudoliparis swirei, assembly GCF_029220125.1. Taxonomy (NCBI): domain Eukaryota; kingdom Metazoa; phylum Chordata; class Actinopteri; order Perciformes; family Liparidae; genus Pseudoliparis; species Pseudoliparis swirei. Next base: position 11,236,977 of record NC_079408.1, read on the forward strand.
TTCTAAGATTGCTTCAAAAGAACTCTTTATTGTGGGTTCGCAGTCACGGTCAGATAATGAGGGAAAAAACTATACCAAATATTTTCTGAGCAATTTCATTTCCAAAACTGCTTCTTAAAGGGTCAGAAAGCTGACACATTACCTGTATTCCTTATTACAATAATTATAACTTGATAACTCATTCTCTAACTTTAAAAGACTTGTATCATTTGGTTTACACAGTACAAAATGATTCATGTAATCTTTGCAAAACACAATTTCCAGAAGACTAAATAATCTGTAGGCATCAAGAGAGCTGTTATTAATTTATTTTTTTATTTTTATTATATATATATATATATATATACCTCGATGGACTGGCGGCCTGTCCAGGGTGTCCCCTGCCTTCGCCCTATGTCAGCTGGGATCGGCTCCAGCGCCCCTAATGAGGATAAGCGGTATTGATAATGGATGGATATATATATATATACACACACATATACAGGACTGTCTCAGAAAATTAGAATATTGTGATAAAGTTCTTTATTTTCTGTAATGCAATTAAAAAAACAAAAATGTCATGCATTCTGGATTCATTACAAATCAACTGAAATATTGCAAGCCTTTTATTCTTTTAATATTGCTGATTATGGCTTACAGCTTAAGAAAACTCTAAAATCCTATCTCATAAAATTTTAATATTTCCTCAGACCAAGTAAAAAAAAAGATTTATAACAGCTGAGTGTTTGTCAAGGCTCAGAAAACCCTTGCAGGTGTTTCGAGTTAATTAGACAATTCAAGTGATTTGTTTAATACCCTACTAGTATACTTTTTCATGATATTCTAATATTTAGAGATAGGATATTTGAGTTTTCTTAAGCTGTAAGCCATAATCAGCAATATTAAAAGAATAAAAGGCTTGCAATATTTCAGTTGATTTGTAATGAATCCAGAATGCATGACATTTGTTTATTTAATTGCATTACAGAAAATAAAGAACTTCATCACAATATTCTAATTTTCTGAGACAGTCCTGTATATATATATGTGTGTGTGTGTCATAAAGACAATACCGCTAACATTATAGAAATTCTCTTTTCTCAATTTCTTGGTGTCTAAAATTTTTAATTATATGGTTTACTATACACATTTTTTTAGAAAGTGTAATCATTAGGATTCAAGATTGGTATCAGTGTGTGTAGATCAAGTTCTAAATGATGTTTACATATGTGCTTTGATGCTGTTTTTCATTAAAATGGTGACCGAATCTGACTAAAACATATCGATGCTAGTAATTAGTCGGTTTTGACCTTTTTCATAAATTAACTATATTTGTTTCATCTGGTTTAAAGGACGTGTCAAGAATAGACAAAAACTTCAGAACAGTTTTTTTAATTATTATCCATGTGAACACATTTTCTAATAAATAAAGATCATAAGATTATGAGTGTTCAGTAGTAGTGGCAGTGCACAGAGGTATATTATATTTTCTAAGATTGCTTCAAAAGAAAATGTATGACAACAACTATTTCCATCCTAATACCGCTGCCTGCATAGTCTTAACTGTGAACAAATATTAAGGCAACAATCTGTAACTAATTAAATCAGATGCTTTAGTTAAATTTGGAAGGGAAGTGATAACTTGGGTCCAGGAAAGTGAATACAAGAAGGGCATTTTAGATATTTTTCGATAGAAAATGTGATTATGGGCCTTTTTCACATAATAACATAATAATAATATGTTGCATAGGATGCTGACTCACTGTCATGACTGACTGGCACTTAAAGATAACGGAGCCATCAGTAATATTAGTAACACTTGTGCTTTTCCTACTATATGTCAAAATGTCTGCTGTGAAAGAAAATATCTTGCTTCATCTCAAAACATTTCAACATAATATAATATTATGTTATTATAGATTTTGTGTGATTTCTGCACGTCAAAATCATTTGTGGAAAGGCCCAGACTAGACGGGTAGCTTGTGGTCGTCCTGCAACCACATGTCGAAGTGCCCTTGAGCAAGACACTGAACCCCCAGTTGCTCCCCGGGTGCTTCACTGCAGCCCACTGCTGATTAATGACGAAGGATGAGTCAAATGCAGAGAAGAATCAATAAAGTGTACATTATTATTATTATAATATGGCCATGAGGGATATATATGTATTTGTTTATGTTACTTCCTTGTACAATTTGTACTATCATGCAACCTTTTTAACCTCTAAACATTTTTTAACATCCAAACATATAAACAAACACAAGTCACAAAATCAAAACATCCAGAAAGTGGTAAAAGAAGTGTTTGTAATCTATAATATAATAAATCATACTCCCTGATATAAGTAGCTATCTGTCGCTATGTACTTAGTATAACTACTGTATTACACTCCATGGAGATAAACATTTCAAATATTTAGAATAACAGCTTCAACTTTTGACAGGTCCTTCAGTCTTTTGCTCTTTTCTTAAATTAAAACTTCCCTGTGCATAAAGTTCATGTTAAGATCATTGTGTGGTCTTTTATTTAGATTAAACTGTCTCCATGAACTTCAGCACACTGTAAAAGAATATGTCTCCCTCCTTCCCTCTCCCATACAATCCCCTCATCCTCCTTTCTCCTTTCCTCATTACCCTCCCACATAATTTCCTCGACATCCTGATGACCGCCACCCACCACCACCCTGTCCCACAGCTCACCCTCCCCTGGTAACTGTTCATCCTCATCCGTCTCCCTGCCCCACTGCATGGCCTGCTGGGAAGCCAGGGAGGCCGTGGAGGCCAGTGTGGTGACGGAGCTGGAGCTCAGGGTGAGGAGGGTGCTCTGAGGGTCCGCAATGGTCATGGACGCGACGGTGCTGGCCGGAAGGGTGGAGAACTGGATGAGCTGGGGGTGGCTGAGGCCGGAGAAGTTAGTCGGACGAGCAGCCGTGAGGTGCAGCAAGGTGGGGGCTTGCTGCTGGTGTGCCACCTGCACCACATGGTGCGTGGGCAGTTGGAGAAACTGGCCTTGAGATACCTGGTGGAGTGGAGTGAGCGTACTATTGGACTTGTTGAGCGCTGAGACGGTCTCTGGAGTCAAGGCGAGCACTTGGAGAGTATCTGGGATCAGTGAGGGACTGCATATTACTGAGCCCCCATTAGCTGCTCGGGCTTCAGCTATGAGCACCTCGGGGTGGCTCTTGGATTTGTGTGCAACAACGGAGTCCTTTTTCTCAAACTTTTTACCACAAATGGAGCAAGAGAACTGGTAGGAGGATTCTGCATCGTGCTTCTTCATGTGCCAGTTCAAGGATGCCTTCTGACGGCAGGTGAAGCCGCAGATCTCACACCTGCCACAGGGTGGAGACAAAGATCCGGTTTGAGTCTCATCCGTGTCCCTTGACCTCCAATTTACTCAGAATCAGTAAAAACAACAAAGTATTTAGATTTGTATTCCACTGGATACTTTGGGGTCATTATTATGATCGATACATTAATATTAAGTATTCAAAAATATTGTTGTAATTAATTCATAAATTATATAATGCCGAGATGGAACAGGTTTTCTAGATATTTTATACACTATAGTGACGATACTGTGTACTCATAATAGATCGGCAAAGTAACTTCTCTTAATAAATGTACTGGAGTAGAACTAATAAATAACTAAACTAAAATACTGACGTAAAGTACCTCAGAATTGTATTTTAGTAAAAAGAATCAAACATTTGGATCACATCGTGAAATGACAGGCTGATAAAAAGAAAGCTGTTATCACAAATATTTAAATAAAATGACACAAACTCATTAATAAGAAAGTTGTTCATTAACATAGATTGTGTGCTGACAATGTGCTGCATCACTTGTAATAATGGACCCGAGCCAGACTTGAAGTTCTTCCTGGCCCACAGCACACATCGTGACATGATATTCTAAAGTTTGCTACTTACTGGATTGGTTTTTCTCCTGTGTGAATCATCCGATGCACAGCCAGGTTATGGGAGCTCTTGAAAGCACGGGCACAATACTCACAGATGTAGTCCCTTTGATCTGAAATAGAGATGACAAGCAGAATACTTAAAACTACATGATGCAACGTTTCCAATTACCTTTTATAATTACCGCTGTGAGAGCCAAATGTGATAAATACATGCATGTCTTCTATATATACACTGGGTGGGGCTGTCCTGGGGTCCTAAGCACACCTATATCAATCAGGTGAATAATTAGTGGCAGCAGGTGTTGGACCCCGGAAAGGGAAAGGGTTTTGACCGCTTTTGCGGTAGAGCTTGCCGTTTGTTTGAACCCGGATTACAAAAGAATAAACATATATTTATACAATACAACGTGTCGGAGGGTCATGTCGGCGACTGAAGGGGAAAACGACAAAAACAGCTGCTGACACGAAGAGCGCGCCAGAAAGACCTATCCGGAGGAAACTAACGCCTCAGTAGCCCAAGTAATGGACTGGGCTCCTTTAACAACCGCCATGAATAATCAAATAAACACATGGTATGTTGCCAGTCTTAATACTGCATGAATAAACATATGTGCTTTAACATCACCTGTATGATGTTTTGCATGGCGAAACAGCTGCTTCTGCAGACGAAACAATCGCCCACAGGAGGGGTGATCACACACGTACTTCTTTTTAAGCAAGTGCTGGTATTTGATATGGTGCTGAAATAAAGAAATGAGAGGAAAAGAGTTAACAGTACACCTAACTTTGTCTGAGTTCACAGATCTAACACAGAATGTAAAAATGCAGGACACCAATGTGACTTATATGGCAAAGATAATATCGTTGCTCGTGAACAATGCCACATTTAAAACAGTGCTTTTAAAAATAGTTTGGGCCGTCACGGTTGACAGGATGGCAAACCTGTAGGTAACGTGGGTGGGCCAGGACGGTACCACAGCCCTCAATTTCACAGCGGACGTACTGCACTGGGGGCTTTTTCCTAGGGGGACAGAAAAAAAAGGAAATTGTAAAATAATAATACTAGATAAAAATACTACAATGATTGTTACAACGATGACTGTTACCTTTGTTTTGGCAGCCGAGGGACGTTGTCATCTTTTTGTTGTCTACCTCTCCTAGAAGGAAAACAGATTACAAAACACAACTTTAAATGTTGACCAATACTGTAATCCTTCTTCCCAAACTTCCAATAGATTCATATATATATTGTTACGTTCTTTAAATGATGCAATGAGCAAGCATTGTGTCAGTAAGCAGGCTGTCATTTGTGGGGGTGTCTAGCTTCAGGGAACAATGAGATGTGCAATAAACATATTGTCTGTGGATTCCGCCATCAGTCCTTCTGCGCCTTCCTTTAACTAAATCATCAACTCATATTTCGCTTACTTCCTGGGTAGCTCTGCAATATTATCCACTCCGTCTTCAATCTGAACCACAATCTCTGTTGATTCTTCCTTTTTAATGTTGTCTTCTTCCTCCTCCTCCTTTTCTGACTCTTCTTTCTTGACTTCCTTTTGTTTTAATGTTGTATTCCGCCTTAATTTTTCCCTACGGAATAAGGAAATGAAGAATAAATTACTATTGCCACTAACATTTTAACAGTCATAATGTTTTTATATAAAGTAACATTATGGACTAATACTCATAATGGAAAGGCAGTGGGCTCAACATACGTCTTTGTCTCGGGTTTATAGATGAGGTCATTTGGGTCATCTCTGAATGGAGGGTCCTCGTCAACAGCTGCATCTGCATCTGCAACGCTAATATGGACATCCACACCACACTGGCCACAATTAAATTCCCATTGGCAAATCAAACAAGATATTCTACATTTTCTCTGTTGCTCATTTAAAAAAATGTATACCACTCACTTGTCATTGCTTGCTTTCAAAGAACCCGTTTCCCCTCCTGAAAAACAGAGATAATTAATATGTTTATTTATTTTCAGATTATTGCCGTTATTTGTCACCTCATAGTCATAAAAAATGTATGTGCAGTATGACGTAAAAATGAATGCACGTGGTCTTCGTCTTACCGGCCTCCATCTCTGCTTCGGGTTTGCATGCTGTTTCTGGTGTGGCGCAAGAGGCTTCGGTTGGAGGAGATTCTTTGCCTTCTCTAGATTTGGAAAGCTTTGCTCCAAGAGTCTGTTTGGATGCTGAGGAAGTCAGCGTGCCCAGGCATTAGTGATAGATGTAGTAATACTTAACAAAAACAAAATTCCTGCAAACAGATGAAAGGGACGCGTGTCTTTTTACCATTTTTGGTTGTGGGTTTCTTTGCCGCAGATCTGTGTGAGAGAGAGAGTCTGCAGTAAATAAAATTGCAAATATATAAATAAAAATCTGAAGAGTACCTTGGTGGAATATACACAGTACGTTATAACTCAACTGCCCGTGAAAACAACAGGATAATAAGAGCACAGACAGGACAACACGTGCATTTGACTAATTTGTTTTGGTTTCAACATCTGGTAAACCTATAGCTTTAAGAACTCCCAAAGCACACTTCCTACAATTACAGCCCTAACTAAGCCTCCTTACAGTGCAATCTCACTAGTAGCCTACCCATAACAAGCCTCGGAGCGTGATAAGTAACGTTAGTAAGTTAGTTTGTTGCAATAGTACTAGCGTTCGTGTACTGCAACGTATTTGACATGCATGTGTGTAACGCGAGGCACTTACTGTGTGTTTTTGGAGCGGGATCCCACAGGTCTCCCACGTCCACGGTGCATGCTCTTCGCGTTAGGCGTTTGCCTGTAATCTGCATTCTTGACATTATTAACGTTAGTCCTGCCAGCTTCAACTCGCCTGGCTCGCAGAACTCGAACACCCGACCCAGAGTCACCAGAGTCGGGGGAGGTCACTGTGGTTTTCACCAGCCTTTTACTTCCTCTTCTCCCGCTTGGCGGTTCAGTCGACACCGCGGTTGGTTTGGCGGCCTCAATTGAGTCTCCGATTATCTCAATCCCAGGACGAATACATGAAACCTCGTCTTCCCCGGAGTCCATGCTGTTCATATTGAACTGTTATGACCCTTACAGACCTGTGTAATTAACGTTAGTTGACGTAACGTCAATTATGAACAGAACATGTAACGCTAGCGCTAGCTAATAGGCTACCAACGTAACATTGAAGGCCCTTTTGGGACCAAGTTGTTATGTTAGCTCGTTTAAGAGTAACGCAAGCATTTCAATAACTATCTTATTAATAAAACAAAGTTAACGTTGTATGATAATTAAATTTGATAAACATTCAACATTATCTACTTCTTAAAGCTATAGCAAACCTCATATTTCCTAAAGCGAGGAAAGGCCCGTTTGGGATGCGTCTCCTTTAAGAGCAGCAGCAGCAGTAGCGGGGATATGCGAACATATTTTTTTGGGACTCAAGGGCTTCCATACTAATTGAAAACGGTGATTATGGGAAATGTAGTTCGAATTACAACTCGTGGATCTGTGCATTTAGGCTTTCATTGGTATTGGATTCATGCTTTTGAGCTAAACCTGTTGCAATATGAATCTATCGCAGTTATTTTGGGGTCCATGACTAATTTATGTAATAATTCGACTATTAAAAAACGTATTTTTGCTAACCAGCCTGTTTCATTCAATAGCACACATTTAGAATAGTTGTTTAACCTCTAGCCTAATTGCCTCTTACATTGGACAAATAACCAATGTAAAACAATTAAATGCATACAATGAAATATATAGATTTGATCTAATTATGATAAAGTACTGTCAACACATGAGTGACAACTATGTAGTAGGCCTATGGTTATATATGGTACAGATGTGATGCTGAGATTTGAAGGTTGGGAAGAAGTAGACTGTTTCCGGTTTTACCAAGACATATCTCAAGTGCAGCTGTACAGAGAGACTGATATGAACGTGTTTCACTGCAGATTATAATAATTATTGCTACTTTTCAGAACATGTGTGGAGGATCTCAATCAGTGTGTCTCGTGTGGAAGGACATTTGTTTAATGGCAATGCCAATCAGGGGGCTTCGAGCTAAGACATTATTGAACAAATCAGTGATTGGGTGTGCACATTTACAATGATAGAAACAACAAAACAATATGTTGGGTCCATGAATGCTATGAAAACTGTGCTCAATGTAAAATAGTATACAGGACTGTCTCAGAAAATTAGAATATTGTGATAAAGTTCTTTATTTTCTGTAATGCAATTAAAAAAACAAAAATGTCATGCATTCTGGATTCATTACAAATCAACTGAAATATTGCAAGCCTTTTATTCTTTTAATATTGCTGATTATGGCTTACAGCTTAAGAAAACTCTAAAATCCTATCTCATAAAATTTTAATATTTCCTCAGACCAAGTTAAAAAAAAGATTTATAACAGCTGAGTGTTTGTCAAGGCTCAGGAAACCCTTGCAGGTGTTTCGAGTTAATTAGACAATTCAAGTGATTTGTTTAATACCCTACTAGTATACTTTTTCATGATATTCTAATATTTAGAGATAGGATATTTGAGTTTTCTTAAGCTGTAAGCCATAATCAGCAATAAATCAGAATAAAAGGCTTGCAATATTTCAGTTGATTTGTAATGAATCCAGAATGCATGACATTTTTGTTTTTTTAATTGCATTACAGAAAATAAAGAACTTCATCACAATATTCTAATTTTCTGAGACAGTCCTGTACATATACATATTTGTGTACTCACTGACTCAGACCTACATTATAATATTCTAATATAACCAACAGATCTGACGGTTGGCCAATGATGCATTAGGCATCTTCCAGGAGTGAATGTGAATATATCTGTGAGTGTATACAGGGTATTGGAAAAGAGAGCAAACTTATCTTTGAAAAAATGTTTCCTTATTGTTTATTTTTCACCAGCTCAACAAAAAAACAACTCTTGCATAAAATGTCTTCAGCTTTCATCCACTGAATCAAGAATCAAGTTTGATGGGTGTGTCAGGGTAAATTGAAATACACAGAATTGTTAAGCGCATGACTAATCATATGCCAAAATAAACTGGTCGGATTAATGCTGAATAGGTTGCTATTTCTGCCCATGATTAATACCATCAGAATATGTGCTAGGATACTGAAGGACTTTCAGTTGAGGAACAGCTTCCTCAGAACTTGTTGTTTTGACATTTTTACCAGTGACAAGTCATACTCATCCAAACGTACTGTCAGACTAATCAAACGCAATTACAGAAGGAACACATTTTTGCACACCGTAATCTTCCTTTATTCCTAATTCCTTGCCATCTGTGGACAGCAGCCTATCTAACAATATACAGATGCCTTCCTATTTCCGTCAAAGCTTTTAGGACTGACAGGTGTGATCATAGGTGTGATTATGGCAGGTAGAACTGGTTTTGTGAGACACGTAAATTGAACTCCCTGTTCAATTTTCTTTTACACTTATCAGTGTGCTTAAGATTCATGCAAGATAGGAGGTGAATGGTGTTGAACGGTCAGTGCGATTTTTAAAAAACATTATATTCCTATTTAACTCATTTGAATACCTTTGTCTGCAAGGTCAAGTCAGTTCAGGATGCTGTGTTCAAGTTGTGTTTTATTCACTATTTTAATTAAAGTGGTTGATGTTTGGTGGAGGTGTATCTCTACAAGAATACACAGTGTTGCTGTTGAGATTCAGAGGTACAATGTTTTCCGGCTGTTTTTAAATAGCAATTACTTTCAGTGTGTTTCCATTCACCTGTTTTATGCACATCAGTATCACTAGAACGCTGCAGGAATGAGTCCTAAAACCTTTTCACATTTTGGTTCCCTTGTAACTTTTTTTGCTTACTAAGTTTGAACATTGTTTTAATGGGGTTTTGGTGCCTGAAAGAAAGTCTGTGGATAACACACTGAATAGATTTTAACATTCTGTTCCACAAGATTAAATAAGTCAGTAAATACTCCTTCCATGAATTTTAAAGCTTTTTTTGTATTTTAATAAATAAGGTAGCTAAATGAGAATACCAAACGTCATGACGCCGATGAGTCTACCTTAACTGCCTTCATTGTGTATCCCCGTGCTCGTGGTACCATGGAGTAATACAATAGTTTAGGGCTTTAGCTTTTTACTTTTTACCTAATTGGAATTTTTAGATTGCATTTACACTTTAAAAAATCATACAAGTGAAGTTCTTTTCTGAATAGTGTCTTGTTTAACAATGGAAATGTAAATCCAATGTAAATTCAGATTGGCTTTCTTGTTGCTGGAACCAGTGTGATGTAACGTTCGGGGTTGGCCTCCAAAAATACATCAATCTTCAGAAATACGTCATCCCTGAAGCATTCTATTGACACAGCATGTTGGAGTTGGAATTAGAAGCAGGCGGAATCGAAGCAATACTATTGATTGATTCTGACAGCACATTTATGTAACACAGTTTAAAGCAGGTGTGGAAAATACAGACTTTATATTGAATGTATTATTTCCCTCATGCCATGTATAATAGTATCAAGGTTACCGTATCACAAAAATATAAAAACATATTTAAGCTTTGTGGTTGTGTTTACAGTTTTGCACAAGAAAATAGAATAATAATGGCTGCCCACTTCCGTATTGTAGCCTGTTGAGATCTAGTTTACACACACATTGAATATATGGAAAATAGAGATTTTCATCAGGCCCTTTTGATGTCAGATATTTCCATGTGTCACGGCAACGAAAGCATGTGTAATGAAATCAACAATTGATGTGCTGCACTTAACATCTTACAGTAAGTGATGCCTGTGAGCCAATATAAACATATCAAACATTGAAACTGGATCACCTTATGGGAAAGTAGCTATTGATAGTGTTGTTAACAGGGACTCCACCAATTGTACTCGTCAGAGTCTGTTTACACATGTTGGAATGCTACTACTTATGTTACATTTTTTTTGTATAATCTCCTTTTTTGACCCCAGATGGAGTTGTCAAAAATCTGATAAATTGCCTCAAGGGATGTCACTTGAACCTCTTTGGGCGAAAGACTACGAGTTTTAAAATAAAAACATTTCGAAATGGGGTTCGAAATGTTGTGGAGTTATAAAGAAGTGAGCGATACAGACCTCCGTATCCCCCTCCTCTGCTTGAAGTCGACTCGAGGCTTGAGGCTATATTAGCTGCTACTAGAATAATATGAATCTGGGACTGAACTGTTGGAGGTCAAGTTGCATTAGGACCAGATCTTTACGAGGAAGAACAATATGTGGAATCAAAAATCACATTTTCGATATCCCTTTTCACTCCATTATGAGACAATGTTAAGGAAGTGCAACGCTAAATTGTTGGAATACTCTTTTAATGACATGTCAAAAAGCCTGTGGAGAAACCCCATGTTTAATTGAATTGAAAGAAGAATACTTCTCATTTTAACACATTTTGTTTGTTTTGTTTGTTTGTGTATTTTATTCAGTCAATCAAATCAAATACAATACAATATTATCCTATATAATATACAAAAGAGAAAGACTGAAAAGGTATAGGTAGAAGCAAAACATGCTTATAAATTCCTATCCTAAATTGAAATCAAAATAAATCAGAACATTTATATTAAAAAAATAATAAAAAAATAAAAACAACAACAAACAAAATTAAAAAAATATATATATTTATATATACTAACACATACATCTTCCATATTAATATGTTTTTAATTACATTTATAACTCAAGAATTGTTTTATAAATAATTCCCTTGAAAACCAAAAAGGAGTTCACCATTCTTACATCCATTTCAACATTATTCCATAATTGGAATTCTACAACAGAAATACATCTTCTTTTAATCCCTTTTTTAGCCTTTAGTACCGTGAACTTACAAACATCTCTCAAATCATATTTACACTCATGTATTGAAAATAAACTTTGTACACAGTCTGGCAGTGACTTTGCTTTAGCTCTGTACATTGTCTGCATTATTTTATAATCAACCAAATCATTAAATTTCATAACACGTGATCTGTAAAACAAAGGGTTTGTGTGCTCATAGTAGCTGACATTATTCATAATGCGTATCGCACGTTTTTGTAACACAACTGTTGAATTTTAATCATTTTGCAATGCATGCCATATTCATTTGTTTTTTAAAACAAGTCTTATGCTATTTGTTAACCTCTTCTCCATCTGCTAAAGAAACTGTGGGTATTTTTGGTTTAAAAGGGAAATTCTGGTTACAGAATGAGGGATTATGTAAAGGCAGATTGGCAGAAACTGAAAAAAAGGATTAATTGAAGATGTGTATCTATTTTTATCTACTTGTGGGTGGAGGAATGCAATCAACATAGCATCATCTCATAGATTTTCCAAATTCCCTAAGTAGAGTACACGCAGACTCAAAGGCATGGCCGTAACAATACAAGGCAAGAAGAACATGCTGTTGTAGATATGGTGTTTGACTAAAAAGAATAGGAGAAACGGTCTTGAATGTTTTGCTTTTTGTCATTGCTTTGTTATCAGATATGCGTGTTGTTCCTGAATAACCAACATCTGCCACCATGAACTTTGGATTTGTTCTAAGCCTCCTGGCAGGTGAGTCCGGTTGCATTGCCGTAACTCAGGGGTGCTCACACTTTTTCAGCATGCGAGCTACTTATTATGTGACCAAGTCAAGGCGATCGACCGACGGGGGGTGCTAGTGAGAGTCGCGCGCGAGCCGAGAAGGATTGTTGACGGGGGGTGCTAGTGAGAGTCGCGCGCGAGCCGAGAAGGATTGTTGACGGGGGGGGGGTGCTAGTGAGAGTCGCGCGCGAGCCGAGAAGGATTGTTGACGGGGGGTGCTAGTGACTTTTTTTTTGCTCCGTCCCAATGCGCGCAAACCGGTGTCGGAGCTCTGCAGCGCACGAGACGGCGGGCAGAGGACTGTTAACGCGACACGTAGAGACAGAAATGACATGCTGCTGCTGTAATGTGGCGCTATAGAGAAAGTGACAGGGGGGCGGGCCAAATTTTTTTAATGTCATGCGATCTACCATACAACGCCGCGATCGACTGGCAGGTCGCCGCGATCGACCGGTCGATCGCGATCGACGTATTGAGCACCCCTGCCGTAACTGTTCCATGACATGTGTACCTCTAGTCTATTAATAGCTAAACAAACGTCCTCCAAACTTTAAACTATATACATGTCTTATATTGTCACACTACAGACTTGAATCCAGCTCTCATTATTTTTACTTATCTTTTCACTTTTTATGCAAGAGCGTGGATGATACCACAGCTAATGTGAACATTAGAGGATCAAACCTAATTTGTTACTGTTAATTAATTGATATGAAACTATCTGTATTTTGCTCTCAAGCAGTTCTCTGCCCCCCTCATGTCTGGACCACAAAATCTCCTGAGATTCCTGCAATTAACACCAGGAAAGGATCTCAGCCGTTCAGGGAACAAACAAAACAATTGGACAAACCAACAACTTCAACCATGGAATCGAATGAATTGACTTCAACAGTGGTAACAACATTAAGCTCCAATAGTAAAACGGAAACCGTAGGAGCTTCAATAGTGGTAAATGTAACTGGAGTCAAAGGAATAACATCAGACGCGAAGGAGGAAATAAATACCACATCAACAAAGGGAAGTACAAGTCAAGCGTCTAAGGCCACAGATGTCACAGATAACAGCATGCCAACCAGCATTCCACAGTTATCACAAACAGGTCCTACCGTAACACCTATGCAGACATTCCAAGACACATCCGATATAGTGGAGTCAAATTTAACTTCTGACATATTTAACAACATATCTGGGACGGTGTCCTCACCATCAGGAACTTCAGCAGAAGCTGCGACATCTGGAACAACCAAATCAGAGACTTCAAAAACATCAGCAACATTTACAACAGAGCAACTCACAGCAGCAAAACTGACTGAGGAGTCAACTGCAATTCACAGCCCATCAACACATAGTGCATCAGTGATTTCTACCACACAAAGTACACCAGCTATGAACACAGCAATTACAACACAAACAGGAGCAACTGTGGAAACAGTGTCTACAACTCCATCAACAACATATATTCCACTCACAATAAAATCACCAACAACACAAACACAAAGTACAACTTTAACCAAACCATCAGAAACTTCAGCAGAAGTTGCGTCATCTGCAACAACCAAATCAGAGACTTCACAAACATCAACAACAGCATCAATAACAACTGAGCTGACCACGGCTGCAAAACAAACTTACGACTCAACTGCAATCTACAACCCATCAACACATAGTGGATCAATCACTACAAAAACACAAACTACTCCATTTATGCCAATAACACAAACAACACAAACTGTGTCAACAACCATACCAACGCAATCTATTCCGGCCACAATAGAATCCTCAACTACAGCAACACAGAGTACAGCAATTGTTATTTCACCACCAACAACACAAACACAATTTACGGTGGGAACCACAACATCAGAAACTTCAGAAGAAGCTTCACTGTCTGGTACAACCAAATCAGAGACTACACAAACATCAACTTCAACATCAATAACAACTGAGCTGACCACAGCTGCAAAACAAACCTCTGAATCAACGGCAATCTACAATCCATCAACACATAGTGGATCAGTGATTTCAACCACACAAAGTACACCAGCTATGAACACAGCAATTACAACACAAACAGGAGCAACTGTGGAAACAGTGTCCACAACTACATCAACAACATATACTCCATTGACAACAGAATCACCAACAACACAAACACAAAGTACAGTTTTAACCACACCATCAGCAACTTCAGCAGAAGTTGCGTCATCTGTAACAACCAAATCAGAGACTTCACAAACATCAACAACAGCATCAATAACAACTGAGCTGACCACGGCTGCAAAACAAACCTCTGAATCAACGTCAATTCACAGCACATCAACACATAGTGCATCAGTGATTTCAACCTCACAAAGTACATCAGCGATGAACACAGCAATTACAACACAAACAGGAGCAACTGTGGAAACAGTGTCCACAACTCCATCAACAACAAATATTCCATTGACAACAGAATCACCAACAACACAAACACAAAGTACAGTTTTAACCACAACATCAGAAACTTCAGAAGAAGCTTCACTGTCTGGAACAATCAAATCAGAGACTTCACAAACATCAGCAACATTTAGAACAGATCAACTCACAGCAACAAAACCAACTGAGGAGTCAACGGCAATTCACAGCCCATCAACACATAGTGCATCAGTGATTTCTACCACACAAAGTACACCACCTATGAACACAGCAGTTACAACACAAACAGGAGCAATAACAACCAATCAGACACTTTCACAAACATCACAACAATTTTACAACAGAGCAACTCACAGCAAACAAAACAGACTGAGGAGTCAACGGCACCACCATCAACACATAGTGCATCAGTGATTTCTACCACACAAAGTACACCACCTATGAACACAGCAGTTACAACACAAACAGGAGCAACTGTGGAAACAGTGTCCACAACTCCATCAACAACATATATTCCATTGACAACAGAATCACCAACAACACAAACACAAAGTACAACTTTAACCAAACCATCAGAAACTTCAGCAGAAGTTGCGTCATCTGTAACAACCAAATCAGACACTTCACAAACATCAACAACAGCATCAATAACAACTGAGCTGACCACGGCTGCAAAACAAACTTCTGAATCAACGGCAATCTACAACCCATCAACACATAGTGGATCAATCACTACAAAAACACAAACTACTCCATTTATGCCAATAACACAAACAACACAAACTGTGTCAACAACCATACCAACGCAATCTATCAAATATTCAACTACAGCAACACAGAGTACAGCAATTGTTATTTCAGCACCAACAACACAAACACAATTTACGGTGGGAACCACAACATCAGAAACTTCAGAAGAAGCTTCACTGTCTGGAACAACCAAATCAGAGACTACACAAACATCAACTTCAACATCAATAACAACTGAGCTGACCACGGCTGCAAAACAAACCTCTGAATCAACGGCAATCTACAATCCATCAACACATAGTGGATCAGTGATTTCAACCACACAAAGTACACCAGCTATGAACACAGCAATTACAACACAAACAGGAGCAACTGTGGAAACAGTGTCCACAACTACATCAACAACATATATTCCATTGACAACAGAATCACCAACAACACAAACACAAAGTACAGTTTTAACCACAACATCAGCAACTTCAGCAGAAGCTTCACTGTCTGGAACAACCAAATCAGAGACTTCACCAACATCAACAACATTTACAACAGAGCAACTCACAGCAGCAAAACAAAGTGAGGAGTCAACTGCAATTCACAGCCCATCAACACATAGTGCATCAGTGATTTCTACCACACAAAGTACACCAGCTATGAACACAGCAGTTACAACACAAACAGGAGCAACTGTGGAAACAGTGTCCACAACTCCATCAACAACATATATTCCACTCACAATAAAAACACCAACAACACCAACACAAAGTACAACTTTAACCAAACCATCAGAAACTTCAGCAGAAGCTGCGACATCTAGAACAACCAAATCAGAGACTTCAAAAACATCAGCAACATTTACAACAGAGCAACTCACAGCAGCAAAACTGACTGAGGAGTCAACTGCAATTCACAGCCCATCAACACATAATGCATCATTGATTTCAACCACACAAAGTAAACCAGCTATGAACACAACAATTACAACACAAACAGGAGCAACTGTGGAAACAGTGTCTACAACTCCATCAACAACATATATTCCACTCACAATAAAATCACCAACAACACAAACACAAAGTACAACTTTAACCAAACCATCAGAAACTTCAGCAGAAGCTGCGTCATCTGTAACAACCAAATCAGAGACTTCACAAACATCAGCAACATTTACAACAGAGCAACTCACAGCAACAAAACAGACTGAGGAGTCAACGGCAATTCACAGCACATCAACACATAGTGCATCAGTGATTTCAACCACACAAAGTACACCACCTATGAACACAGCAATTACATCACAAACAGGAGCAACTGTGGAAACAGTGTCCACAACTTCATCAACAACAAAGATTCCATTGACAACAGAATCACCAACAACACAAACACAAAGTACAGTTTTAACCACAACAGCAGCAACTTCAGCAGAAGCTTCACTGTCTGGAACAACCAAATCAGAGACTTCACAAACATCAGCAACATTTACAACAGAGCAACTCACAGCAACAAAACCAACTGAGGAGTCAACTGCAATTCACAGCCCATCAACACATAGTGCATCAGTGATTTCAACCACACAAAGTACACCACCTATGAACACAGCAATTACATCACAAACAGGAGCAACTGTGGAAACAGTGTCCACAACTTCATCAACAACAAATATTCCATTGACAACAGAATCACCAACAACACAAACACAAAGTACAGTTTTAACCACAACATCAGCAACTTCAGCAGAAGCTTCACTGTCTGGAACAACCAAATCAGAGACTTCACAAACATCAGCAACATTTACAACAGAGCAACTCACAGCAACAAAACCAACTGAGGAGTCAACTGCAATTCACAGCCCATCAACACATAGTGCATCAGTGATTTCAACCACACAAAGTACACCAGCTATGAACACAGCAATTACAACACGAACAGGAGCAACTGTGGAAACAGTGTCTACAACTCCATCAACAACAAATATTCCATTGACAACAGAGTCACCAACAACACAAACACAAAGTACAGTTTTAACCACACCATCAGCAACTTCAGCAGAAGTTGCGTCATCTGTAACAACCAAATCAGAGACTTCACAAACATCAACAACAGCATCAATAACAACTGAGCTGACCACGGCTGCAAAACAAACCTCTGAATCAACGTCAATTCACAGCACATCAACACATAGTGCATCAGTGATTTCAACCACACAAAGTACACCAGTGATGAACACAGCAATTACAACACAAACAGGAGCAACTGTGGAAACAGTGTCTACAACTCCATCAACAACAAATATTCCACTCACAATAAAAACACTAACAACACCAATACAAAGTACAACTTTAACCACACCATCAGAAACTTCAGCAGAAGTTGCGTCATCTGCAACAACCAAATCAGAGACTTCACAAACATCAACAACAGCATCAATAACAACTGAGCTGACCACGGCTGCAAAACAAACTTACGACTCAACGGCAATCTACAATCCATCAACACATAGTGGATCAATCACTACAAAAACACAAACTACTCCATTTATGCCAATAACACAAACAACACAAACTGTGTCAACAACCATACCAACACAATCTATTCCGGCTACAATAGAATCCTCAACTACAGCAACACAGAGTACAGCAATAGTTATTTCACCACCAACAACACAAACACAATTTACGGTGGGAACCACAACATCAGAAACTTCAGAAGAAGCTTCACTGTCTGGAACAATCAAATCAGAGACTATACAAACATCAGCAACATTTACAACAGAGCAACTCACAGCAACAAAACCAACTGAGGAGTCAACGGCAATTCACAACCCAACAACACATAGTGCATCAGTGATTTCTACCACACAAAGTACACCAGCTATGATCACAGCAATTACAACACAAACAGGAGCAACTGTGGAAACAGTGTCCACAACTCCATCAACAACAAATATTCCATTGACAACAGAATCACCAACAACACAAACACAATTTACGGTTGTAACCACAACATCAGCAACTTCAGCAGAAGCTGCGACATCTGTAACAACCAAATCAGTGATTTCAACCAGTACACCACCTCTGGACACAGCAATTACAACACAAACAAGAGCAATGGAGGAAACAGTGTCCACAGTAAATTCACTTCAGACCGACCAGACTACAAATGTCGGAGGAACCGTGATGCCTGTATCAACAGATGGGACACCTACCCAAAGTCTAGGAACTCCTATTGATGAAAATAACACTTTAACGGTTACGCCAACGAACATGTCAACTTTGCTATCCAGCTACATGCCATCACCTGGACTTGCAACTCAAACCACATCATCCAACTCACAACAAACGGTGACCGTTATGACAGAAGTGGCCACGGACTCAAGTTCACTTCTGCCTTGGTCATTTCCCCCGGATGCATCAACTCTAAATCCTGCTAAAGCCAACACAACACAGCAGCAAGCTGATCCTAACTCTGCTCCCTTATCTGGAGGAAATACAGTATTTTTCAAATATAGCCCCAACATTGCTGCTGTGAGGCCCCTTGACTTTGATTACCCAACTGTGATATGGACCATATTCCAAGTTTCGGGTGCTGTCATTGCCGACTCTGAAGAGATAAATGAGCCAGATCAGAACAACACAAATTAGGTAATTATAAACATTTTTATGGAGTAGTTTAACATGTTGGGAAACACATTTCTTTCTTTTCAATGAGAATAATAATATCACTCTCACACTTGTAATGCTACAGCCTGCAGACGATGAGCTTAACATAAAGAATGGCTATGTCCAACGGTAAAAAAAATCAGCCTAATTGACGTCAAGTGATACTTAGTGCTTTAGAGGTGCATGTAGCAGACAGCAAACTTCAGTTCTGAAATGTCAGGCCAATGTATTAGTTCCTAAACGTCATTATTTTTAATCGCCAGCAGAGTATGACTCCTCTGGTTGCAAAAATAAGTTATATTGTATAAAAGTCTATAAATGATCCTACTCAGTAAACATTTATATACAGTTAATAGTCTCAATTGTAAGTTTCAAGTTCAATATAGCAAGAGTACATAATGGTCCCATTTAGAGTAAAATTGACTATGTATCAGGGTATCGTTTATAGTGCCCACCTTGTGACAGTTTATGGCTGGTAGGCTAATTGTGTTACCTTCGGACAGAATCTACTGGTTTCCACCATTTCCAGGTTTTTGCGAAACTCAGCCAACTGGTTGCTGGCTGTTGCTACATATTTAACTCTTCAGCATAATCCCCAAGATATTAAACGTTATCTTCACAGTCGGTGATATTAATCTATTCATATATTTCACTGTATATCTCTTGGAATAAAAGTGCAAGTAATGTGCTTAGTTCTTATGCCTACTACATCCACAAGCCTTTTCAAAAGCATGACCTGACAGATCGTAAATTATCTTTTCATTTCAATTTCACAGATTCCCACATTACCACCAGAAATGTGAATACTAGTAATTGGACTTGCATTTGTATTTCACTTTTTTACAGACTTAAAACATGCGATCCGGAGGAGCTGGGGATGAAACTGGCGATCATCCAATCTGAAGAAACTGATGGCTTGCAATATTTATTTTGAGTTTGACCGCCGACCGCCTGGACACACCCTCATTTATTATTTGCTGAAGAGGAATGTGTGCCAGCAATGATGGATTTCGCTAAAATACTTTCACATGCACATGAAACTCCCAAGAGACATGTTCCAACCTCTGCTAGATTGCATCCCAAAATAAGCGGATGTACATGACATCACTGATACGGTTTCTCACACTGAATGCTAGTTTTCTTAACTCAGCTGAACATTGATTATGCACAGCCAACCGCTAAGTAGCTAAAAGAAAGAAAGAAGAAATGTCGACTTTTATTTCTCCCCTTGGGGAAATTCTCCTCTGCATTGGACCCATCCTTAGTTATTAAGAAGCAGGGGGCTGTCGTGAAACACCTGGGGAGCAACTGTGGGTTCAGAGTCTTGCTTAAGGACACCTCGACATGCAACTATGGGAAGAGTGGGGATCGAACCGGGTACCTTGAGCTACAGGGGACCCCCCAAAAAAGGAAACACGGTAAATGTGAAGAAGACAGTGTGCAGCCACACGTATATGTATTACGCAGCACCCAATTCAATAGATGGTAATTGATGGCCAGATAACTTCTTCCAACATTTTTAAAATTGCTTTGGCCAGTTACACTCCCATGTGACTCTGTCTGTGTGTCCTTCTTTAAGGTCACACAAAATAATATTTAAAAAACATGTTAATTACAAATCTAACACGTACTTATATATTTGTTCTTTAACGATCTATTTCTTGGTATTTATTTGTCTTTGTCTTTGTTTCTGGGTTCCACTGCAAATTAATTTTCAGTTCAATTACTATTTTCAAAAAGTATTCTCATACTTTTATTTCAACATTGAGTTGTAATATTTTTAAAGGGATTTCTTATTTGACTCTGAAAATGTGCTTTCAGTTCTCACTTTATGTGCCATGATATCCATACAGTAGTTCTGACCTGCCACTCTAGATATATACCTGTTACTTTAACAAATACACAAGATGTGAGTCAAGTTTTTTCTCCAAGCTTTGTTTATTGATTTTATCATTTTGTTTTGGTGATCTTATGTGATCTTATCCACCTGCATAACTTGTGTTTTTTTTCTTTTTCTTCATAACCTATTGTTTATTTATATTGGTTATCTCCTGAAACCAATACTTTTAGGTAACTGCAATTAATAGCACTTGAAATAAATTAATTATTCATGCCTAGATGCTGTGTCGTGCCTTGTCTCTATGTTTTCTTTTTCTTTTCTTTTTGTGGGGACTTCGTATCCAGTACTATATGGCTAAAAAGCCACACAAAGCGGGTATCAGGTTATTAGAGGTGGGTGAATGGCTTGTAACTGATTTATAAATATGTATCCCAGTCCCTTCTCCACATTGAGGCATACAGTCATTAATTAAATACTGGTGGCGGATCAATCCTTTGTAAGCTGATAACCAAAACCCAGGTATCGGAATCAGGAGTGGAAAAGTCGGATCAGTGCATCCTTTATTTTAATATGTTTTTCGGACTACCTTGAATGAATATTTATTTAGGGGAAAAAAATAATATATATATATATATATATTATCATATATATATATACTAAACAGGAGATGTATGAACACTGTGAACACTGTTCTGGTTCAGTGCAGGTTGTACACAGAATGGTTGATGAAAAGTTAACAGAAAAACCAATTAACTAATTAATTAACTAGTTTGTTCAGAGTGACATCAGAGCTTCTCCACTGAGGTGATGGTTGATAGCTGCCGCTACTGCCCGGGCCTTATTATCGTTTTACACCTTGATTGATTTTGAAATCATTCTTTTTTTTTCTTTTTGTTGTTTTGTATCTTTGTCTAGAAAAGTAACTTAAAATAGTTCCTATGGGAAAGAAATGTCATGTGAGCAATGACCACCAACGAGCTACAGCATTAGCCATACTGACATTTGAAGATCAGACCACCACAAGAGTATTATTATTGCAATGGACTGAGGGACAAGTGTCATCCTGTTATTGTACAAGTAGAGTTGTTACAGGAAGAATTGTTACTTAAGAAAGGAGCAAGTTTTATATGGCAGCAATGGTCAGGGCATTTACTGAACTCATCAGTCAACCCTGTAAAACCAGTCAGTCATGGGCGCTGGGGTGGGGCACACATGAATCTATGAATCTACCTGGTGAGAGTGAGGTGGATGTGGTAGGGTATTGCATCTGTCCAGAGTTAGATTGATCCCATCTTGACATTGTTCAGCATTAAAGAATCTTTGTTTTCCTCTAGAGAACATGTGGGTGTCGCTGCTGTGAGCCTGTGTACTATTCACTAAAACATCGTACGTTTTCCTTACCAAGGGCGCTACATTGTATATATCCTGGAAAAACATCCCCATAATATTTAATTTGATTAACATTATAGTTGATGAAAGTATATTTGTAATAAGGTATCCTGAGTTGCTTTTTAAATGTAATTGTGTTTTATGAAAATCCACGAATAAACATTTTAGAAATATGGGGAGACACATTTGGACATTGCGAGAACTGGCATAATAAACTAAGAGTGCTGCTTCATTGAAGAATTTTGCAATACATATATATATATTGAGTAAACATGTGTTTGAGAGGCTTTATACTATACATTGATTAATATTGTGACTTGTCATCTGTTATTCTTTTGGATTTATACACAAATGTTTTTGTAGGGATATTAGACATTTTAGAAGGAAAAACAATGATCAAACTACATGATGACATTTACTTAGCTTTGCAACAGGATGAACAGAGAGCTCAGTTTTGTTGAAATCCCACAAAAATAAAAATATATCGACTCCAAGCCTCAACATATTCTTTTTGTCATAACCTCTGGCCATATCCCTCATACCCTGTTCTGTTAATAAATAGGGGGAACAAATGTACCCAAGTGTACAGATATTCATCAACAGAGGGAGCTATCACACTAAATGCATTTCTAGATGTTCTCAATTGCTCAAAAGTTTTCATGACGATCTTATACAGAATCTAGTCTACTACTACACAAAGAAAAGCAGTTCTTTCAACATGAGGAAAGAGGTATTCCAGAGACTTATTTGAAAAGCCCTTGAACACATTTGACAATGTTGTTGATTGTAAATAAATGCAGATTTTCTGGCTTGGTAAGCTCTCAGTTTTTCGCAAATAAATTAAAGAATATTCATCAGAACTGTCACGAACGTTATCTTTTCAGATTTATTTTGTATAGCCCATTCTCACAAATTACAAATTTGCCTCAGAGTGCTTTACAATCTGTACATATTGACATCCCTGTCCCAGAACCTCTTTTGACCCTTTAAATTGTCTGATTAAATCATGAACAGCATTTCGTTCTCCATTTCCATCTATTTATTTGGAGAACTTAACAACAACTTAAAAGCATTCAAGATCATTAAACACTTAACAATAATAATAATCCACTCAGCCGAGCGACCACCGTGCTGGTGATGGGGTGAAGTGACTTTGAGCCGAGAAGTGTTAATCAGTAACACAAGTGGCATTACGCATTGTTGATTATTTTACCAGCGTACCAGTTATGTGCACCCCTGATTATCCAACAGTTTTGACCTGAGTCATTGTCTCATCATATTTAAACATGTGTTTAAGAAAGTGTTACATATGCGCCACAGGATTGTCGCCACTGTTTGATTGACAGGTTATCATGAGGAAGTGCAATGCAAAAAATAACACAGGGACAGAATATGCAGACACAGGCGTCACTGAAACCAAAAGGAATGCATCCTGACAATACATAATAAAAAAAATAATAACAGGAGAGAAGTTCACTGCATATGCTTTTTAAGCTAAAAGATAATGTACGCTTAATTTGAAAGAAAACAACTAAACTGAACTGACATTTTTGTCTTGATGTGAGTCAAGACAATTGATAATAAACACAAACCAGACAAACCTGGACTTTAACCTAACATCCATATTCCGCTTTAACTTCTTTTGCCAGTGTTCAATTGTTATGACAAATAAATCAACAGGCGATACGCGGGCTAAAAAAACAGGAGTCAAGCTCAGATGAAAAATAGCCTCTTGGCTAAATCTGGCACATTAACAGAAATGTTTGCACTGTTGCTTATTAATTAAACCAAAGTTAAAAATAGAAACAATAAAAAAACATCTTGCTCATATTCATTGTGACGCATAACTGTCACTGGAGAATGTTCCCATCAGCTTCAACAGCCACCATCATTCCTAAAAAAGACAGCAGTGCCTACATGACGATTAACCTGTGGCTCTCAACCATATTGTCATGAACTGCTTGGAGAAACTGTTCTACCGCATATGGAAAACAATATCCTACCCAGCCTGAACTCTCAGTACTCTATCCTCAACCTTTCCAAGTCATCTTAATCATGTACTACTCATTTTATGATGCCCCTCAAGATAATTAATGGTTTACATGTGGTAGTGGGGATTGGCGGTGCTCCTCTCCAGGTGAGAGATATGGGAGTGGTTAAGGGAAACAGTGCCAGGGTGAGTTTAATTGGCACAGCTGTAACCTGTTTTTTATCCCTCAATCTGTGAAGCAGTAGCAGGATGGAGCTCTGGGGGCCGGGGACACACAGAGAGGACCGAGAGGAACACAAGCCTGTGAGAGTCGGACTGAGTTGTAAGAACTGCCGTGCGCTCTCTCACGCTGCCCAGCTCCGAGGAGCACATGGCAGTGAACATGAACTCCAAAAGACTGTTTGTGTTGAGTAGCAGGGAGTCGGCTGGAATCCACGTTCACGTTGTAGACATTGCCAACATAAGTTCCCTGCTTATAACAACTGTAATATGATCTTAATTGTTAACTGTTTTAATTATATAAAAGCTTAAGTTGGATATATTTGAGGACGTGGTTGATTTGAGTGACAGGTGGGTACAGTCTCGGTTCCCTCACCACAGCTGTTTGCTCTGCTGCTCAACAGAGATCACTGATGGCCCACAGCGTTGCCCAATTTTTGATCTAGCCAACAGCCCTAGCCTCCCACTTTGAGCTTCACAACGGCTCTTAAAAAAACTACGAGTGACATCAGAAAGATTTTTTCACAGTTTATAATCAGAGCTGAGGGAGCCCTTTAGATGTTGTTTGCTCCGCTCAAATCCTTTGCTGCTGCTATAAAGAACACAATTGGCAAATGTTGTATTTATCATCCATTATTAACTATGAAGCCATGTTATAAAAATGTCATGATATCAAGTTCGTAACGAATAACGAAAATCGTTTTTTAACCCTCCTGTTACCTTAGGGTCAATTTGACCCCATTCGATGTGTAACCCTCCTGTTACCTTCATATTTACTGACATATTTTACCCTTGGGGTCAATTTGACCCCAGCAATTAAAACCTCCAGAAAATTATTAGAATTAATATTGTTTTCCAAGTTTAAGTGTGAGGTACTTTATGTTTGTTTGTTGACTACCTAAATAGCCCTTTAAATATATAAAAAAGTTGATATTTATTAGATGTTTGACACCACAGCCTGGGGTCAAATTGACCCGAAAGAAAACCGACATTAAACATTGAATGGGGTCAAATTTACCCTAAGGTAACAGGAGGGTTAAACGAGTCTTAGTTTCACACTGATGGAACGTCTTTCGCAATTCGCACGAGGAATGCAAATAATGCAGGACAAAAGAAGAGAGGGAGTGCCATTGCACTGAGCCAAGAGACAGACAACAGGTCATCTGTATCTTGTCACTTGTTCATCGCAATGTTCTTTAAAAAAAAGGTTATGTATGAATCATGTCATTAGCCTTCATTCCATTTCAGTGATCGGTACAGGGACCAACTGGTAAGAAAGCACAATCGCATACGTAATAAAGGAAGGCTCAGTAAAATATACAATAAAACACTTATGGAAATAATAATTAAAAAAACGGGTGCAGGCAATTTTGGTGCTACTGCTTCAAAAGCTTGGTGTGTATGTATGATCATGTCTTATTCAGCTGTTGGTAATACATATCTCAGTTTGTTATTATATTTCTTATGTGGAAGATACAAGATCCGGACAGCTGCTTAATATGGGGTCAATCGACAAGGATTAGTCAAATATTACCTTGAGATTACGTAGGTTGAGGTGGACAGTATAGAGATTGAACCAACGCCTTACTTTACTTTGATGTAAGATGGCGGCGTGCCAGTGGCTGCCTGTGCAGTAGCTCCCTGTGTGTGTTTTAATTTCTTGTCTTTTTTTTTCTTCAGATTTCTGCTTTTTTAGTTCCTGGTTGGTTTAAATTAAGGTTTGAAAATGGACCGTAACTTTTTTCTTAACTTTTTCGAGTCTTTTCCTGTTTGTAACCGACACACAATGACTGTGGCCATTGTCTATTCCCTGATCAGCTGATTGAGGCGTCTGCAGTAGTAAAACAGGCTCTGCATCGGACCGTCTTTGTGAAGAGGGAAGTGAGCCGTAAGGCAAAGCTCTCAATTTACTGGTTGGTCTGCATTCCAACCCTCACGATCTCTGCTTCGTGAAAGAACGAGGTCGCAGAAACAGGTGGCCGAAATTAGTGTTCTCCTCAGGGTGTCCGGGCTCAGCCTTAGAGATAGGGTACGTCCAACTGGGAGGAGACCCCAGGAAAGACCCAGGACACACTGGAGGGATTATATCTCCCAGCTGGCCTCGGGATCCCCCAGAATGAGCTGGCAAATGTTGCGTGTGAGAAGCCTGGGTCGGTCTGCTGGGTCTGCTGCCACCGCAACCCGACCCTCGATTAAGCGGATGAAAATTGATGGATGGATCTTGATGCATCAAAATGTTTCCATACATGATTTATTTTAAAGAAATGAAATTGGGCCTGTAGCAGCACCGAACACAGAAACACAGAATTCAGCATGGTTTTAATCATTTGACATAACAAGCTGCCCTTATTCACAAAATATGTTATCTTCGGACAAATCCCCTTGTTGTAGGCAATGAGTATTCAGCTCTCGTGGAAAAAAACCCGCTTTCTCGAATATGTGGTTAAACAACATTGACAAAGAGCACATTTATGGTGACGCGTTCGGTGCCAACAGATGTCCAGAAACTATATGTTTCACCTACAACAACTTTATTGTCTACAACAACCCCGGCACATACAACAACTCCCTCTCCGACAACAACTCACGCGCCTACAACAATTTGCATGCTTAAAACATCTCTGGCGCCTACAATTCCCACACAAACTCCAACTACACCACCGACAACAACGCTCACACTGACAAAAACTCCCACGCTTGCAACAACTCAAGCCCGACAACAACTCTGGCACCTACAACTGGTCTGGCTGCAACGTCAACTCCTGCTGCTACAACTAAAGCAACAACAACTGAAGTAAAACCATTACATCGCTCTCACCATTGTGTGAATACAGTTTTAGCTCTAGATTTCACTGAACTGGAGAATTCATGTTTAGGTTTCGCTTCACAACATGGCATGACATCACATTGCATAGCAATACCAAAGAGCATATCGTAAAGTATCTTAAATGAAATGAAGGAAGACATGTAGTTAATTTTGCGCTGCTGAACCGTAAACAAAAACGTTTTATAATCATGATATATATGGCATATATGTCAAAACATTAACCTGACAATTTTCTTATTCATATGAAGTGAATGCATGTATTTCGTACACATCAGTATTGTGTGAGGTTTTTTGTTTATACAATTTCAGAAACTTTACAATGATCACAATACAAAATCTTTCGAAAATGTAAATCTCTCGGGTGATGTTTTGCAATTTTGGTAGGTTAAGAGAAATGTATATCAGGACATGTTTAATGTCAGGGGCATTAACTAAACCAAACTTTATTTTAACACACAATTAAATCCTTCTGTGTGATTATCCTAACATAACATTTAACAATAGCACCCGGCAATCAGCCGCACTTAACCGTTGTTGTGCGAGTGAATCAGGATTGTTCATGGGAACTGGGAGTGCTGCATAGTTTACATTGAAAGATTCTTGCCTATTCCAACACTGGCTAGCTTCCTTCACGACAATATTAAAAGCAAATCTGAGATCTTTCAGATGTGTGTGATTCAATTCTAGTCCAGCAGCTTTCCAATACTTTGTTCTCTATAACTAGTTTCCCCATTTATGTCAACTGTTATTGTTAAGTCACCTGTTTTAATTATATAAAAGCTTTAAGTTAGACATCATTGAGGGCATGGTTACTTTGAGGTTAAACTTTTTTTTTAGAGTTTCAGTCAGCACCATCAGACTTGGAGCAAATACTCTAAGACAGCTACTTGCTACCTACAGCGGAAGCTCACTGACTCATAATGGGCACGTTTCAACTTTAGCACAAGTTAAAAATGTACTTTGGTTGATCCATCAATCAATTTTATGTCATTCATGCAGGTACAAGGGGTCTTAATTCAAATAAATTGTATGATCAACTGCAGTTTACTTGTTTTTATTTAATCATTATGCTGCATTTGTTAATTATAAAACAGCTTATCTTTTTCTATTTACATTGAAGATGAAAAAAAGGATATATTCAAAGTTCATTAATATTAGTGCTTTATGACTGGAACATATACAAAATGTGCACTTGCTTCAAAGAATATGAGGAAATAAAGATGAGATCCATCTCTTATGATGTGTCGATATAAATATGATTGTATTGTATCATCTATTTACATATTCATTGTCAAATAGACCTTCTTCTTGATTTCTTTCTTGCTTCATTACTGTGTCAATATTCCTTATTCATATCTTTGTTTTTACTGTCAAACTGGTAAAACTTCTTTCAACATTCACACGGGTAGAATTCACCAGCAATTCACAGGACAATAGAAGGCAGTGTGCTTTGATTTTAAGCCAAATAACTAACAGAATGAATGCTGAAGAAAAAGACAAGATATGAGTTACGTCATTAACCTCCATTCCATTTCAATATAAACACCTTCATAGATGTGGACTGTCACATTAGGTTAAAGGTTTGCACTGTGACTGATGTGACCTGGACTAAATTATAAGACACTGAAATAGTTCGAAATATTGAAAGCAGAAAGAGGAATAATTCATAACTTGTCATCATATATCTTATTATTTTGGGTAAGTACATACTTAAATCTATTGATTATTCATATGTCCACATAGATCCATACAAACTGAAAGGGGGATTGTTTTGCAAGAGTTGCTTAAAATTATATATTTATATATATATATAGCAAATAAGCATTTTAATTTTGTGCTGAAAAATACTGAACAAATCTGAAATAAAAATTATAGTTTTATACTTAAATTTGACGATCTCCTATTTCAATATTTACTTCGATATATACAAACATATATATTTGTTCATTAAAAAAACATAATTCAGCATGCTTTGAGTCATTTGACACAACAAGCTGCCTTTGTTTACAAAATAAATAATATAAACAAATACCCTTGTTCTAGGCAATATGCATTTAACTTTCGTAAAAAAGTAACCTTTACTGGAACATATGGTAGAACTATACAATGATAAAGAGTATGTTGTCATAGAAACACATGTCAAGTATACAACATGTTTACAGCCTGATATATGTTGTTCTCTATAACTAGTTTCCCCGTTTATGACAACTGTACATGATCTTAATTATTTTTCACTCACCTATTATTCGCGTTTTAATTATGTAAAAGCTTAATTGAGGGCGTGGTCACCTTGAGTGACAGGAGGGTAGTCTCAGTTCAATATTTTCCATTTTCGACGTGGCCAATAGCTGTAGCCTCACACTTTGAGCTTTATTTTTTCTGTTATCATGTCAATTTTTGAGAGGCAAGATCCAAGTCAAATTATAGAAAAGAGTAATTCTCTTCTATCAATGAGTAGATTTTTTGCTCAGGAGAGAGTTTAAACTAAATTTAGCAAAAATAAAACTTTAGTTACTCTTTAATTATGCCCTTATAGTACAATGTGTAGTATTAAACATTTTGGATTTAACATGGTAAATCCTAGAGAAAACCTAACTGTATGATCAACTGCAGTTTACTTATTTTTATTCAAACAATATGCTGCAATTGTGAATGAAAAATATTCAGTTTTTTAGGTATGGTAAAGGGAACTGGGCCTTCTCAAAAACATAATTAGCAGTCACTGGGAACAGTGACTGCTAATAATTAAATTAATTATCATTTGTTAAAATTTAAACACAAAGAGAATGACAAATAAAGGAAGAAGTTGATTCATGTATATATAGATTTATTTATTTAAAACATAATGTCTGGAGCGCAAAAAGGTTTTGACATCCATCCATCCATCCATTCTCATCCGCTTATTCCGGGGTCGGGTCGCGGGGGCAGCAGACCCAGCAGGTTGACCCAGACTTCCCTCTCGCCCGCGACACTTTCCAGCTCATTCTGGGGGATCCCGAGGCGTTCCCAGGCCAGCCGGGAGATATAATCTCTCCAGCGTGTCCTGGGTCTTCCCCGGGGTCTCCTCCCAGTAGGACGTGCCTGGAAAACCTCTAACGGGAGGCGACCAGGAGGCATCCGAATCAGATGCCCGAACCACCTCAGCTGACTCCTTTCGATGCGAAGGAGTAGCGGCTCGACTCCAAGCTCCCTCCTGATGTCCGAGCTCCTTACCCTATCTCTAAGGCTGAGCCCGGCCACCCTACGGAGGAAACTCATTTCGGCCGCTTGTATTCGCGACCTCGTTCTTTCGGTCACTACCCAAAGTTCATGACCATAGGTGAGGATTGGAACGTAGACCGACCAGTAAATTGAGAGCTTCGCCTTTCGGCTCAGCTCTCTCTTCGGCTCAGCTCTCTCTTCACCAAGACAGACCGGTACAGCGCCTGTTTTACTGCTGCAGCTGCACCGATCCGCCTGTCGATCTCCCGCTCCATCTTACCCTCACTCGTGAACAAGACCCCGAGATATTTGAACTCCTTCGCTTGGGGCAGGCACTCTGTCCCCACCTGGAGGGAGCAATCCACCGGTTTCCGGCAGAGCACCATGGCCTCAGATTTGGCGGTGCTGACTCTCATCCAGCCTTCACACTCGGCAGCAACACGTCCCAGTGAGTGCCGGAGGTCATGGTCTGAGGATGCTAACAGGACCACATCATCTGCAAACAGAAGAGGCGATCCCAAGACCCCAAACCTGACCTGCTCCACCCCAGGGTGCGCCTAGATATCCTGTCCATGAAAATCACAAACAGGACCGGTGATAAAGGGCAGCCCTGGCGGAGACCAACACCCACCGGGAACGTGTCTGACTTACTGCCGAGGATGCGAACACAGCTCCTACTGCAGGCGTACAGAGACCGGATAGCCCGTAACGGGTCCGGAACCCCATACCCGCAGCACCCCCACAACAATTCCCGAGGGACCCGGTCGAAAGCCTTCTCCAAGTCCACAAAACACATGAAGACTGGTTGGGCAAACTCCCAGGACCCCTCTAGGACCCTTGCGAGGGTGAAGAGCTGGTCCACAGTTCCACGACCGGGACGGAATTCGCACTGCTGGTCTTGAATCCGAGGTTCGACCAGCGGTCGGAGCCTCCTTTCCAGTACCCTGGCATAAACTTTCCCAGGAGGCTGAGAAGTGTGATTCCACGATAGTTCGAGCACACTCTCCGGTCCCCTTTTGAAAATGGGAACCACCACCCGGTCTGCCAGTCCAAGAGCACTGTCCCTGACCCCCATGCGACATTGAAGAGGCGTGTCAGCCAAGACAGCCCAACAATGTCCAGCGCCTTCAGCATCTCAGGGCGGATCTCATCCACCCCTGGCGCCTTGCCACCAAGGAGCTTTTTAACAACCTTAGCGGCCTCTGCCAGGGATATTGGTGCGACCCCCCCCAAGTCTACAGGCACTGCCCCCTCCAGAGGGGACATGTTGGCCGGATTTAGGAGTTCCTCAAAGTATTCTTTCCACCGTCCGACGATGTCCCCTGTCCGGGTCAGCAGCTCCTCCCCATGCTGAGAACAGCCTGGGGTTGACCCTGCTTTCCCTTCCTGAGCCGTCGGACGGTTTGCCAGAACCTCTTTGAGGCCGACCGAAAGTCCTTCTCCATGGCCTCCCTGAACTCCTCCCATGCCCGAGTTTTTGCTTCCACGACCACCGCAGCTGCAGCCCTTCTGGCCTGCCGGTACCTGTCAGCTGCTTCAGGAGACCCCTGGGCCAGCCAGGCCCGGTAGGCCTCCTTCTTCAGCTTGACGGCTTCCCTGACCCCCGGTGTCCACCACCGGGTTCTTGGGTTGCCGCTGCGACAGGCACCGATGACCTTCCGACCACAGCTCCTGTCGGCCGCTTCCACAATAGAGGCTTTGAACATGGTCCACTCGGATTGCATGTCCCCAATTCCCTCGGGATGTGTGAGAAGTTCATCCAGAGGTGGGAGTTGAAGACCTCCCGGACAGGGTCCTCGACCAGACGTTCCCAGTTCACCCGCACTACACGTTTGGGCTTGCCAGGTCTCTCTGGCCGACTCCCCTGCCATCTGATCCAACTCACCACCAGGTGGTGATCAGTTGACAGCTCTGCTCCTCTCTTCCCGAGTGTCCAAGACATACGGCCGCAGATCAGATGATACGATTATAAAGTCGATCATCGATCTCCGGCCTAAGGTGTTCTGGTACCAAGTACACTTATGAACCACCTTATGTTCGAACATGGTGTTCGTTATAGACAAGCAGTAGCTAGCACAGAAGTCCAATAACAGAACACCGCTCGGGTTCAGATCGGGCAAGCCGTTCCTCCCAATCACTCCCCGCCAGGTTTCTCTGTCATTTCCCACGTGAGCGTTGAAGTCTCCCAGGAGAACTATGGAGTCGGCAGGCGGTGCCCTCTCCAGGACCCCTCGCACCAACTCCAAGAAGGCCGGATACTCTGAACTGTGGTTTGGTGCATAAGCACAAACCACAGTCAGAGCTTTACTCCCCGCAACCCGTAGGCGCAGGGAGGCGACCCTCTGCCTCCGGGGCAAACTCCAACACGGCAGCGCTCAGCCGGGGGCTTGTGAGTATCCCCACTCCCGCCCGGCGCCTCTCACCCTGGGCAACTCCAGAAAAGAAGAGAGTCCAACCCTTCTCCAGGAGCTTGGTTCCAGAGCCAGCGCTGTGCATGGAGGTGAGCCCAACTAGATCTAGTTGGTACTGCTCCACCTCCCGCACCAGCTCCGGCTCCTTCCCCGCTAGCGAGGTGACGTTTCACGTCCCTAGAGCTAGTCTATGTCGCCCGCGATCGGCTCGCCCAGGTCCCCTGCCCAGCCTGCCGCCCGGTCTACATAGCACCCGACCCCGATGATTGTCCCTGCGGGTGGTGGGTCCACAGGGTTGCTGCTCGATGTCGTTTCTTCGGGCTGAGCCCGACCGGGCCCCATAGGTGAAAGCCCGGCCACCAGACGCTCGCCGACGAGCTCCCCTCCTGGGTCTGGCTCCGGGAGGGTGCCCCGGTTTCCCTTGTCCGGGCGAGGTAGCTGAAGCTCAAGTGCTGCTATTCATCAGGGTTTTTGAACCGCTCTTAGTCTGGACTCTCACCCGAGACCTGTTTGCCTTGGCAGACCCTACCAGGGGCTAATGCCCCGGACAACATAGCTCCCGGGATCACTGAGCCTCTCAAACTCCTCCACCACGTTAAGGTGGTGATTCACGGAGGAGGTTTTGACATAATATGTTTCTAAAAATTTTTCTGTATTGTTTAATTTTAGAGACTCAAAATAAAAAAAGATGGATGTCAGAAAGATAGTTTCGATTATCCTGATTCTGATAGGTAAGTTTTTTGATGTTAAATCCAATGCTTTTGAAGTTTGTTCATGAAATACAGTTAAAAGCCCTTGCCAACATCTCATTGAATGTTTCTTGTAAAAACAGTGGGACAAAAAACAGTGTAATCAAATACAACAACTCCAGCCGTGACAACAACTCTCGTACAGACTACAACTCCCACGCCGATAACAACTCTCGAGCCGACAACTGCTGGACCGAAAACAAGTGCGCCGACAACAACTCTGAACTCTACATTAAATCCAGCGCAGACAACAACTAGTACACCTACAACAGCATCCACGGCCAAAACAACTCTGTCACCTCCAACAACTCCGGCACCTACAAAAACTCCCACATTGACAACAACTCTGGTACCTACAACAACTCCCCCACCAACAACAACTTCCGCGTCAACAACAAATACAGCACCCACAACAACTCCCACACTGACAACCACTTTGGCGCCTACAACAACTGCCGCAATGACAAAAACGATGATACCTACAACAACTTCCGCACCGACAACAACTCTTGAACCCACAACAACTCTTGCGCCAACAACAACACCCTCAGTGACAACAACTAAGGCACCGACAACAACACCCTCAGTGACAACAACTAAGGCACCGACAACAACACCCTCAGTGACAACAACTAAGGCACCAACAACAACTCCAACTCCGACAACAACACCGCCACCTACAACCACTTCCACACTGATAACAACTCCGGCACCCACACAAACTGCCTCAATGACAACAACTGAGGCACACACAACAACTTCCACACCGACAACAACTACCGCGCTATTAACAACTGCCACCGCAACAATAACTCCAGCACCTACTTCAACTCCCGCGCTGACAACAATTACAATACCAACAACAACAGGGGCACCTACAACAACTTCCACACCGACAACAACCCTGGAACCTACAACAACTTCTTCGCTGACAACAACAGCGGCACTTACAACAACTCCCCCGCCAACAACAACTCCCACGTCAACAACAAATACAGCACCCACAACAACTCCCACACTGACAACCACTTTGGCGCCTACAACAACTCCAATACCGACAATGACTACCCCGCCATCATCAACTGCCACTGCAACAAAAACTCCAGCACCTACAACAACTCCCGTGCCGACAATAACTCCTATACCAACAACAACAGGGGCACCTACAATAACTTCCGAACTGACAACAACTCTTGAACCCACAACAACTCTTGCGCCGACAACAACACCCTCAGTGACAACAACTAAGGCACCAACAACAACTCCCACACCGACAATAACACCACCACCTACAACCACTCCCACACTGATAACAACTCCGGCACCAACACAAACTGCCTCAACGACAACAACTGAGGCACACACAACTCCCACATCGACAACAACTCCAATACCAACAACAACAGGGGCACCTACAACAACTTCCACACTGACAACGACCCTGGAACCCACAACAACTCCTGCGCCGACAACACCCTCAGTGACAACAACTCCAGCACCTCCATCAACTCCCGCACCTACATCAACTTTGGCACCAACAACAACTCCATCTCCGACAACAACTGCGGCGCCTACAACAACTCATGCAACCGCAACAACTCCTGCGCTGACACCAACAGCGGCACCCACAACAACTCCCACATCGACATCAACCCTGGCACCCACAACAACTCCTTCACCAACAACAACTCCATCACCAACAACAACTCCCTCACCGACAACAACTGCTGTGTCTACAACAACTCATGCAACTGCAACAACTCCTGCGCTGACAACAACAGCAGCACCCACAACAACTCCCACATCGACAACAACCCTGGCACCTACAACAACTCCCCCACCAACAACAACTGCCGCGCCAACAACAAATACAGCACCCACAACAACTCCCACACCAACAACAACACCAGCACCCACAACAACTCCCGCACTGATAACAACTCCGGCACCCACAACAACTCCCTCAGCGACAACAACTGAGGCTCCCACAGCAACTCCCACACCGACAACCACTCTAGTGCCTACAACAATTCCCATGCCGACAACAACTTCTGCCGCAATGACAACAACGACAATACCTACAAAAACTCCAGCACAGACAATAACTTCCGCACCGACAACAACCCTGGAACCCACAACAACTGTTGTGCCGACAACAACTCGTGCGGCTACTACAACTCCTGCGCCGACAAAAACACCCTCAGTGACAACAACTAAGGCACCAACAACAACTGCCATATCAACAACAACTGCCGCACTGACATCTCCATCAACGACAACAACTCCTTCGCCGACAACAGCAACTGCAGCGCCAACAACAACTCATGCACCCGCAACAACTCCTGAACCGACAGCAACTCAAGCATCTACAACAACTGCCGCACCGACAGGAACTCCGGCACCTACAACAACTCCCGCATCTACAAAGACTCCATCACTGACAACAACTACCACGCTGACATCAACTCTGGCACCCACAACAACTCCATCATCTACAACAGGGGTTCCCAAACTTTTCAGACCACGCACCCCCTTCTACATCCCGACCGGGTTCACGCATCCCCCACACCTTAAAAAAACACAACAGAATGCAAGAATTGTTGACGGGATGCGCGTTATGGAAGCGGCGCTGGGCTTAGCCCAGAAGAGTGAAGCAGCGAAATTTGTAGACATAGAAACACTCTCAGACAGCAGCTTGCTGTTACGTGCGCCTGCTGCCAGTCTGACTCCGCTGCTTTGGGTGAATGACGTCACGTGCGACCTGGAGGTGTTAACCACTTGTGCCAAATCTTTTTAAATTTTTAATTAACATTCGGGGCGAATTAAAAAACATCCGGGGCTTTGGCCCCGGGTTTTTTAGCCTAGGGACGCCACTGGTTAAGACCGAAATGACACTTGAGAGCCCTGAGAATGTTTAATATTAATTATTACACCATTAGACCACCATTACATTTTTCCTCTCGCGCACCCCCTAGAGGCAGCTCGCGCACCCCCAGGGGTGCGCGCACCACACTTTGGGAATCCCTGATCTACAACAACTCTGACACCTACAACAACTCCCACAAAGAGATCAACTCTGGCACCCAGATCAACTCCAGTGCCAACAACTCCGACACCTTCAACAACTCAAGCAACTCCTGTTACCACTACAACAGATGAAGCAGTCATAACAAAGCAAATGACTTTCAGATCTCCAGGAGAGACATTCACAACTGACTTGCTGAATCCATCCTCTGCAGCATTTCAAGCGCGAGCCACATTGCTAGAGTCAACAGTAAGTAAAAGATGAAAGATAAGTTTCTGTTTCAAAATTTACAGCAAAAAAGGTGTAAGTAAAAAAACACAAGCAAATGAAATAAATGTAGTAACACATGATTTTCTTGTATTTCTGCAGCTTGGACCTTTCTACGAAGAGGTTTTTCCTTCGTTCCGCACCATCACGGTGAATTCATTCAGGTAATTTGTTTATGTTTTGATGATACAATCCGAAGAGCACTGATCAAGAATGTATACGAATGAAACAATATATTATTTTGTAATTTCTTTTGCAGTGAAGGATCAGTCATCCAAAACATGGACATTACATTTTCATCAACATCTGCTCCTGATGATACTGAGGTTGGAAATGTTTTGGTGGGAGCAGTTTCAAACATCTCAGCCTTCAGCGTTGACACAACCTCCATTTCTGTAACAACTGCAGCACCTACAACAACTACAGTGCCTACAACAACTGCCACTCCGACAGCAACTCTGGCACCTACAACAACTTCAGCACCTACATCAACAAGTCATTTACCCACAACAACTCCAGTGCCAAAAACAACAACTGCAGCACTTACAATAACTCCGGCACCCACAACAAGTCCAGCACCTACATCAACTCTGGCACCCACAACAACTCCGGCACCTACATCAACTCTGGCACCCACAACAACTCCGGCACCTACATCAACTCCCGCACAAACAAGTCCTTTACCCACAACAACTCCAGTGCCAACAACAACTGCTACTCTGACATCAACTCTGGCACCTACAACAACTCCGGCACCTACATCAACTCCCGCACAAACAAGTCCTTTACCCACAACAACTCCAGTGCCAACAACAACTGCTACTCTGACAGCAACTCTGGCACCTACAACAAGTCCAGCACCTACATCAACTCTGGCAACCACATTAGCTCCCACACCTTCAACAACTCACACACCTACATCAACTTTGTCACCTACAACAACTCCTAAAACGACAACAACCAGGGCACCTACAATAACTCTGAATCCCACAACAACTCCCTCAGCGACAAGAACTAAGGCACCCACAACAACTCATACACTGACAACAACTCTGGTACTTACAACAACTCCTGAGCAGATGAAAACTCCTGCACCCACAACAACTCTTGAGCCGACAACAACTACGGCAGCAACATCAACTCCAGCAACGACAACAACTGCAGCGGTGATAACATCTGCAGCGGTGACAACAACAGTGTATCCTACAACAACTGCCACACCAACAACAACTCCGGTACTAACAACAACTCCTGCGCCGACAACAACACTGTCATCTACAACAATTCCCGTGCCAACAACTACAGTGCCTACATCAACTCCAGCACAGACAACAACTCCGGCACCCACAACAACTCCCTCAGCGACAACAACTGAGGCTCCCACAGCAACTCCCACACCGACAACCACTCTGGTGCCTTCAACAATTCCCATGCCGACAACAACTTCTGCCGCGATGACAACAACGACAATACCTGCAAAAACTCCAGCACAGACAATAACTTCCGCACCGACAACAACCCTGGTACCCACAACAACTGTTGTGCCGACAACAA
Source organism: Pseudoliparis swirei (assembly GCF_029220125.1). Classification (NCBI taxonomy): domain Eukaryota; kingdom Metazoa; phylum Chordata; class Actinopteri; order Perciformes; family Liparidae; genus Pseudoliparis; species Pseudoliparis swirei. The sequence continues at coordinate 11,275,757 of NC_079408.1, forward strand.
CCCTGGCACACATTACAACTCTTGAGCAGACAACTACTCCTGCACCGACAATAACTCCGGCACCTATGACAACTCTCGAGCTGATATCAACTAGTGCGCCAACAACAAATGCCACACCGACAACAAATGCCACACCGACAACAAATGCCACACCTATAACAACTCCCGCTCCAACAACAACTCCAGCGTCGACAACATCTTTTGTAGCTCCCCCAACAGTTGTGATCCTCTCAACAAACTTGGATGAACTATTTTTAGAGGAACACAATAACAGAAGCAGCCCGCAATTCATTGAGCTTGAGCGAAGAGTCATAGAAGTGGTTTGTACTTACTCTAATTGTGTTTCTGTTTGTTGTTTTTTGCAGTTTTTCAGTTTATTTGAAGCTTACCCAATTTGAAGTTTGTTCATTCTTTCTATTTTCTTTATTCCCACAGTATAATTTCATCTTCACTCTTGAATATGGCGATCTTTTCAACCACTCTTTTGTTGTTCAGTTCAGGTAATATTTTCCATGTTAAGACTCCTATATTTAAATGTTTAAACGACACACAACATTTAATACTACACATACTCATAAGTTACTAATGTCAATATAATTTGATACATTTATTTTCTTTCTTGATGTAGCCAAGCTTCAAACCGAACACGAGCGGGTCAAACTAATGCAAAGGTCGGGGTTGTGTTTGCTAAAACTAATTCGACTCAAGAAATCCCTCAGGCTGCAGATGTTGCAAAAATCTTAGTAGCCGCTGTGTCGAACCCAAACAGTACCTTCAACATCACTCTTGATGCCGCTTCCATCACTGTACATCGTAAGTAAACACTAAGCCTGCATTTCACTCCTATGGTTGTTAACGGAAAGAAGTATATCCTATGTCATTTGTAATTAATCCATCAGAGTCGGTGAGTTAGTGTGTCTCCTTCCCTGATCTTTTTTTGTACAAATTGCTGCTTTGACAATGAGCATTCAAATTCATAATTACCATGAAGTCTCCTGTGAAATTAACTGTGACTTAGCAAAAATATACTCATGTTGTAATATGTTTGTTTGTTCAAGAGAACGCTACCATTATTCACTATTCCATCTTTTTCTTACTAAAGAAACAACTACATTAAATTTCACAACTGCATCCCCCACCATTGCTGCAACTACAGCTGCCAGAGTTGCAACGACAGCCGACAGTGTTGCAACTACAGCTGCCAGTGTTGCAACTACAGCCGCCAGTGTTGCAACTACATCTGCCAGTGCTGCAACTACAGCTGCCAGTGTTGCAACTACATCTGCCAGTGTTGCAACTACAGCTGCCGATGTTGCAACTACAGCTAAGAGTGCTACAACTACAGTTACCACTACAACTGCTGAAGCAGTCACAACAGCACAATTGACTTTCAGATCTCCAGCAGAAACATTTACAAGTGACTTGTTGAATCCATCATCTGCAGCGTTTCAAACGCGAGCCGCATTGCTTGAGTCAACAGTAAGTAATAAATGATAAATAGTTTCCTCTTTCAAAATTCACAGCAAAAGAAGGGGCATTTTATTCCTGGTGTCGAGTTTTCATATTCAAAACTATTGAACACAGACAAATTATCGGGTCGTCATTGAGAAAATTGGAATAGGTTTACTACCGGCAGTTGTAGGTGAATTAAAAAGGCAAGGCATAAGTTAAGAAACACAAGCAAATTAAATAAATGGAGTAAAAAAATATTTTATTGTATTTCTGCAGCTTGGACCTTTCTATAAAGAAGCTTTTTCTTCATTCCGCACCATCACGGTGAATTCATTCAGGTAATTTGTTAACGTTATGACGATAAAATCCTAAGAGCACTGATCATGAATTTATACGAATTAAACAATATAACATTTCTTAATTCCTTTTGCAGTAATGGATCAATCATCCAAATCATTGGCCTTGGATTTTCATCAACATCTGCTCCTAATGGTACTCAGATTGGAAATGTTTTGGTCGGAGCAGCTTCAAACATCACAGCCTTCAGCATTGACATCAACTCCATTTCTGTGGATGGGACACGTAAGCAATATTAAATATTGCCTTTTTAAATATTATAGGTTTGTTTCTTTAATTTTGTAAACGAATGTCTTGTTTTCTTTCCTCAACCTTTACAGATGTTTCAAGTGGAGAAAGCCACAAGATCAGTCTCACCACCGCATCCTTCCTTGTGCTGATGTCATGGATCCTCTCAAGCCAACAATAGCATCATTGCTGAATACCATTTGAAATGCCATTATTGCATGACTGCCATCACTGGCATGACAAATGACTTCTTGATTCTTGTTAAAGAAGCCTTCTATAGCTTCAGATACAATTACAATATAATTGTATTTTGCAATGACTTACCATATGTATGACACTGGATTAGGTTGATGTTAATCTGAACATGTTTCTGGGTGGGAATGTCCAGGATCCTTCACTGAGCAGAATGACACAACAAGACTACCATTAAGCCCTGAGATGTAAAAAAAAAAGTGCTCTAGCAATATTTAATTGAATGACAGTGACACATGTTTTCTCATTTGTCACGTCAAAACGTAAACGAATACAGGTGGCCAAGTGTAATCAGTTAAATCATGCTCAACATCATATTGGAGAGCATATTGTAAAGGGAACATGTGTCTCAAGTTAATTAAAGGAACAACACTGCAGCTCATCATGAGTCGTGTAACCAACCATGAACCAAATAGGCCTAGAGTTATATTATCATTATATACATGGTCAACACATTGCACTGTCAATTAGTTTTATTTATTCAAGATGTATTTATATATTCATGTATAGCTGTATTCTGTGATTTCTAAATGTTTGTAGAATATTTGTCAGAAACTTTACAATGATCAGAATAAAAAGTCTTTGAAGAATTTAAATCATCTCTCGTGTAATGTTTTGCAAATTTGGTGGGAAGTGTATCAAGTAATGTTTAACTTCTTAAAATGAGCCTCAACTTTAGCTGTGTCACTGATTCAGGTTAGATACAAAAGAGAACTGGGAAAGGTGCAAAGTTTACTTACCTATGAGATTCTTATATCTATTCAAACACCACCGGACATGTTATCATTAAATGAGCTTAAAATGAACACCAGTATCACCTATTCATTTTAGAAATGGCTCTCACAAACAAGATTTAGCTTTACTTGAGGTAAATGAAAGGGAAACTTATAGAAACTGTCTCCATTGAGCGAGATGGAGTGATATTGTCCAAATGAGCATAAAATATCACTATGACCCTGACATTATGTCACTTTTGTTATCAAAGAGCAAAATCACTTTTTGACTAAACCAAACTATGAACTGTCTCTAATAATGGATATCGGGGCCCCCCCCAAAAAATTGCCGCATGCTGCGCACGCTCACATACCCCGTCTTACCACCCCCTTGGGGCTTAGTCCCCCCTTTCTTTGAATCCTACACACGCCCCTGGGTCTCAGTTGGCTCACCACAGCTCTCTGTTCTGCTTCTCAACACAGTTCCACTGGAGGTCCACCGCTTTTCCCATTTTTGACCTCGCCAATAGCTGTAGCCTCACACTTTGAGCTTCACTTTTCCTCTTATCATGTTATATTTGAAGGAAATACATGATTAGTACTTTATATAACAAAATATAACATCAACTGGGGCAGGGATCGAAACGCAGATCCCCGGATTGAAAGAGAAACCTACTAACCACTGAGCCACTGTCGCCCTATATAAAAAAGGAGGATGTCCATAGAGGTAGCGGAGATTGCTCCCTGTCAATTTTTGAGAGGCAAGATAATCGTCAAATTCTAAAAGAGATCTTTCATCACTAAGTGGATTGTTGGTTCAGATACAAGTGACTTTTTTTTTGCTCCGTCCCGATGCGCGCACACACAGAGATTTCAGGGGGGCGGGCCAATTTTTTTAATGTCATGCGATCTACCAATACTACACCGCGATCGACTGGTAGATCGCGATCGACATATTGAGCACCCCTGACCTACAGCTAAGAAGCTCACTAAATCATAATGGGCCCGTTTCAACTTTTGCAAAAGTAAAAAATTTACTTGTAATAATCGAGCAATCTATGTTATGTCATTCATCCAGGTACAAGGGGTGTTAATTTAAATGAGCTGTATAATTAACTGCAGTTTACTGGTTTTTATTTAATTAATTTGCTTCAATTGTTCATTACAAATGTTAAGTTTTCTTTCTATTGAATTTGAAGGTGGAAAAAAGTACTTCTACATATTTATAGTTCATTATGATTAGGGCTTTATGACTGGAACATATACAAAATGTACACTTGTTTCGAAGATACTTTTCAGATTTTATGTCGATATAAATGTGATTGTATTGTATAATCTATTTACAAATTTACTCTCAAATACATTTTGCAATATTTGTTCAGAATGTTTCAATATGTTTTTTCTTCTTGAAATATTTCTGCTCCATCACTATTCTATTCTTTATCTAGATCTGTTTTACTTTCATACTGGTATAACTTCTTTCAACATTCACATAGATGGAAGACACCATAAATACACAGGACAAAAGAAGGAAGTGTGCAATGATCTTTAGCCAGAGAACTGATAGATTGAATGCCGGTTATGTCATAAACCTTCATTCCTTTTCAACATAAAGACGTTCATACATGTGGGCTGTCACATAAGGGGAAAGGTTTGCACTGTGACAGATGTGACCTGGACTACATTATGAGACACTGAAATAGTTCAAAACATTGAAAGCAGAAAGAGAGGAAGAATTCATAACTTTTCATCTCATATCTAATCATTTTGGGTAAGTACACTATTAAATATATTGATAATACAGTCAGGACTTAGGTTCATACTAACTGAAAGGGGGATTGTTGGGAGGGTTGATTGTGCGTTAAGAAGGCAATTTTTTTTTAAATGACGGTTTTCTCAGCATCTTCACTCCTGGATTAAACACTGAACTAGCACTACCTACAGAAGTGACCATATTGGCCCATATAGGGCAAAGGTCAATATATATTACATTGGTTCCTCCATAAATACATGTAATGCCGCGTATCCACATCCAGTATGCTTTAATTAAATTATTTATATGCAAAGAATCATTTTAATATTGTGCTGAGAAGTACTGAAACAATGTGAAATAATTAATTATTGTTTTTTACTTTAAAGTAACATTATGCAACAATTGGACCTTAAAATAACAGCTTGAAAAAAATTGTGCCGCTACAATGACTTTTAATATGGCGATTTGCGCCTCCGCTATTGCCATCGGGGGTCTGTCGGGAAATAACTCCGCTATGTAGGATTCTGGGGCCGCCCGATCCGGGGCGGATGTACTTCGACCTGCTTTCTGGCAGTGATTACGCAATGTCAAATAGTGCAAGTCCACGCTCGCAGCTACAGTATAAGGGCGAAGCAAGCGAAGTCTCTCGTAATGAATTACACGTTCCAATGTAAATTATGAATATTTAGCTTTTTGGTGTTGTCAACAATATTGTATTCGATCACACGTACTCCACATTCAAACATTTAGAAAACAACGTATATAGGCTGAAAACGCGATCGGTATTTCATCTAAACTAAATGTTGTCATTCTCTTGGTTTTGTTAGCATTCATCTCCGATATCACAATGAATAAAACTATGCAGTTATATTTATGTAAAATCGTTGAATATTCTTACCTTATCGGTTGACATCATTTCTTGGTTTCTGACTTTGTCTGGTCATCAATACAAGTGTATGCGAGGCTGCATCTATAGTAACTGGGTATTTACGACACTGAAGTAAACGTTAAATACCTCCAAAACTGAAGGGTGCGCTAAAAGGGAAAAACTCCATAATGGGGCTTTAATTTGACTATCATCCATTTATATTTTTACTTCGATAATCTATATATACATATTTATATATAATAGGTTTGTTTATAAACACATTATTCAGCATGTTTTGAGTCATTTGACGTAACTGGCGGCCCTTGTTCACAAAATAATAATATAAAAAAATACCCTTGTTATAGGCAATAAGCATTCAACTTTCATAGACTTTCATACCTTTCATAAAGGTAGAGGAGGTACATTTTTGAGAGGCAAGATCAAGGTAAAATTATAAACAAGAGTAATTCTCTTCTATCAATTAGTAGATTATGTGTTCAGGAGAGAGTTTAAACCAACTAAAGCAAAAGTAAAACATTAAGTTAAACATTCGTTGTTACATAAATCCAAGTACAAGTGAAGTTAAATAAGAATACATTTAATATATATAGAGCGTTTTAAGGTACTTAAAGACATGCTTTATCCTCACATAATATTTCAATGGTTTGTAAAACCCAGGAGTTTTGCAAATAAAGTACATTTTGTAGTCTTAAAAATGTGATATTTAACGTGGTAAATATTAAAGAAAACCTGGATAATCAACAGCAGTTCACTTGTTTTTATTAAATCAATATAAGAGAATTGTTATTAAAACTATTCAGTTTTTTAGTTCAGGTGAAGGACACTGGGCCTTCTCCAGAACATAATGTTCCCAGTGACTGCTAATATATAAATTAATTATCGTTTGATGAAATGTAATCACAAAGGGAAAGGTTACTACAGAAAGAAGTTGATTGATGCATATATTGTTTTATTCATTTCTGATAGGTAAGTTCGATGTTAAACTAATGCTTTTGAAGGTTCTTTATAAAATACAGTTACAAAATAATTGTTACGGTAAAGTCCTTGCCAACATCTCATCCAATGTTTCTTGTAAAAACTCAAATCAGTGGCACATACAACAGCGACAATCACAACAACTGCGGCACCTTCAACAACTGCAGCACCTTCAACAACTGTGGCACCTACAACAACTGCGGCACCTACAACAACTCCAATGCCAACAACAACTGCGGCACCTTCAACAACTGTGGCACCTACAACAACTGCGGCACCTACAACAACTCCAATGCCAACAACAACTGTGGCACCTTCAACAACTGTGGCACCTACAACAACTGTGGCACCTTCAACAACTGTGGCACCTACAACAACTGTGGCACCTTCAACAACTGCGGCACCTTCAACAACAGCGGCACCTACAACAACTGTGGCACCTACAACAACTGTGGCACCTTCAACAACTGTGGCACCTACAACAACTGTGGCACCTTCAACAACTGTGGCACCTACAACAACTGTGGCACCTTCAACAACTGTGGCACCTACAACAACTGCGGCACCTTTAACAACAGCGGCACCTACAACAACTGCGGCACCTACAACAACTCCAATGCCAACAACAACTGCGACACCTCCAACAACTGTGGCACCTACAACAACTGCGGCACCTACAACAACTCCAATGCCAACAACAACTGTGGCATCTTCAACAACTGTGGCACCTACAACAACTGAGGCACCTACAACAACTTCAATGCCAACAACAACTGTGGCACCTTCAACAACTGCGGCACCTTCAACAACTCCAAAGCCAACAACTGCGGCACCTTCAACAACTGCGGCACCTACAACAACTGCGGCAGCAACAACAACTGCAGCACCTACAACAACTGCTGCAGCAACAACAACTGCGGCACCTTCAACAACTCCAATGCCAACAACAACTGCAGCACCTTCAACAACTCCAACGCCAACAATAACTGCGGCACTTTCAACAACTCTAATGCCAACAACAACTGAAGCACCTACAACAACTCCAATGCCAACAACAACAACTGCGGCACCTTCAACAACTGAAGCACCTACAACAACTCCAATGCCAACAACATCTGTAGCAACTTCAACAACTCCAATGCCTTCAACAACTTTTTTTACCACTACAACTGCTGAAGAAGTCATTACAAAGCAAATGTCTTTCAGACAACCAAATCAGAGACTATACAAACATCAGCAACATTTACAACAGAGCAACTCACAGCAACAAAACCAATTGAGGAGTCAACGGCAATTCACAACCCAACAACACATAGTGCATCAGTGATTTCTACCACACAAAGTACACCACCTATGAACACAGCAATTACAACACAAACAGGAGCAACTGTGGAAACAGTGTCCACAACTCCATCAACAACATATATTCCATTGACAACAGAATCACCAACAACACAAACACAAAGTACAGTTTTAACCACAACATCAGCAACTTCAGCAGAAGCTTCACTGTCTGGAACAACCAAATCAGAGACTTCAACAACATCAACAACATTTACAACAGAGCAACTCACAGCAACAAAACCAACTGAGGAGTCAACGGCAATTCACAACCCAACTACACATAGTGCATCAGTGATTTCAACCACACAAAGTACACCAGCTATGAACACAGCAATTACAACACAAACAGGAGCAACTGTGGAAACAGTGTCCACAACTTTATCAACAACATATATTCCATTGACAACAGAATCACCAACAACACAAACACAATTTACGGTTGTAACCACAACATCAGCAACTTCAGCAGAAGCTGCGACATCTGTAACAACCAAATCAGTGATTTCAACCAGTACACCACCTCTGGACACAGCAATTACAACACAAACAAGAGCAATGGAGGAAACAGTGTCCACAGTAAATTCACTTCAGACCGACCAGACTACAAATGTCGGAGGAACCGTGATGCCTGTATCAACAGATGGGACACCTACCCAAAGTCTAGGAACTCCTATTGATGAAAATAACACTTTAACGGTTACGCCAACGAACATGTCAACTTTGCTATCCAGCTACATGGACTTGCAACTCAAACCACATCATCCAACTCACAACAAACGGTGACCGTTATGACAGAAGTGGCCACGGACTCAAGTTCACTTCTGCCTTGGTCATTTCCCCCGGATGCATCAACTCTAAATCCTGCTAAAGCCAACACAACACAGCAGCAAGCTGATCCTAACTCTGCTCCCTTATCTGGAGGAAATACAGTATTTTTCAAATATAGCCCCAACATTGCTGCTGTGAGGCCCCTTGACTTTGATTACCCAACTGTGATATGGACCATATTCCAAGTTTCGGGTGCTGTCATTGCCGACTCTGAAGAGATAAATGAGCCAGATCAGAACAACACAAATTAGGTAATTATAAACATTTTTATGGAGTAGTTTAACATGTTGGGAAACACATTTCTTTCTTTTCAATGAGAATAATAATATCACTCTCACACTTGTAATGCTACAGCCTGCAGACGATGAGCTTAACATAAAGAATGGCTATGTCCAACGGTAAAAAAAATCAGCCTAATTGACGTCAAGTGATACTTAGTGCTTTAGAGGTGCATGTAGCAGACAGCAAACTTCAGTTCTGAAATGTCAGGCCAATGTATTAGTTCCTAAACGTCATTATTTTTAATCGCCAGCAGAGTATGACTCCTCTGGTTGCAAAAATAAGTTAGATTGTATAAAAGTCTATAAATGATCCTACTCAGTAAACATTTATACACAGTTAATAGTCTCAATTGTAAGTTTCAAGTTCAATATAGCAAGAGTACATAATGATCCCATTTAGAGTAAAATTGACGATGTATAAGGGTATCATTTATAGTGCCCACCTTGTGACAGTTTATGGCTGGTAGGCTAATTGTGTTACCTTCGGACAGAATCTACTGGTTTCCACCATTTCCAGGTTTTTGCGAAACTCAGCCAACTGGTTGCTGGCTGTTGCTACATATTTAACTCTTCAGCATAATCCCCAAGATATTAAACGTTATCTTCACAGTCGGTGATATTAATCTATTCATATATTTCACTGTATATCTCTTGGAATAAAAGTGCAAGTAATGTGCTTAGTTCTTATGCCTACTACATCCACAAGCCTTTTCAAAAGCATGACCTGACAGATCGTAAATTATCTTTTCATTTCAATTTCACAGATTCCCACATTACCACCAGAAATGTGAATACTAGTAATTGGACTTGCATTTGTATTTCACTTTTCAGACTTAAAACATGCGATCCGGAGAGCTGGGGATGAAACTGGCGATCATCCAATCTGAAGAAACTGATGGCTTGCAATATTTATTTTGAGTTTGACACAACCGCCTGACACACCCCTATTTATTATTTGCTGAGGAAATGTTGTGTGTGCAATGATGGATGCTTAAACTAATCTACATGCACATGACACTCCCAAGAGACATGTTCCAACAAATCCTCTGCTAGATTGCATCCTAAAAAATAAGCGTTTATCACACTGAACTTCACACTGAATCTTAACTCAGCACTGATTAACACAGAGATTATGCACAGCCACTAAGCAAATAGAAAGCTAAAAGAAAGAAGAAAGAAATTTCTCCTTTACTTTTCTCCCCTTGTTCTCCCTGGCCTTAATTGGATCCATCCTTAGTTATTTACAAAGCAGGAACTGTCTTGAAACACCTGGGGAGCAACACTGGGTTCAGAGTCTGATCGAACCGCCTGTACCTTGAGCTACAGGGGACCCCCCCCAAAAAGGAAACACGGTAAATGTGAAGAACAGTGTGCAGCCACGTATATGTATTACGCAGCACCCAATTCAATAGATGGTAATTGATGGCCAGATAACTTCTTCCAACATTTTTAAAATTGCTTTGGCCAGTTACACTCCCATGTGACTCTGTCTGTGTGTCCTTCTTTAAGGTCACACAAAATAATATTTAAAAAACATGTTAATTACAAATCTAACACGTACTTATATATTTGTTCTTTAACGATCTATTTCTTGGTATTTATTTGTCTTTGTCTTTGTTTCTGGGTTCCGCTGCAAATTAATTTTCAGTTCAATTACTATTTTCAAAAAGTATTCTCATACTTTTATTTCAACATTGAGTTGTAATATTTTTAAAGGGATTTCTTATTTGACTCTGAAAATGTGCTTTCAGTTCTCACTTTATGTGCCATGATATCCATACAGTAGTTCTGACCTGCCACTCTAGATATATACCTGTTACTTTAACAAATACACAAGATGTGAGTCAAGTTTTTTCTCCAAGCTTTGTTTATTGATTTTATCATTTTGTTTTGGTGATCTTATGTGATCTTATCCACCTGCATAACTTGTTTTTTTTCTTTTCTCATAACCTATTGTTTATTTATATTGGTTATCTCCTGAAACCAATACTTTTAGGTAACTGCAATTAATAGCACTTGAAATAAATTAATTATTCATGCCTAGATGCTGTGTCGTGCCTTGTCTCTATGTTTTCTTTTTCTTTTCTTTTTGTGGGGACTTCGTATCCAGTACTATATGGCTAAAAAGCCACACAAAGCGGGTATCAGGTTATTAGAGGTGGGTGAATGGCTTGTAACTGATTTATAAATATGTATCCCAGTCCCTTCTCCACATTGAGGCATACAGTTATTAATTAAATACTGGTGGCGGATCAATCCTTTGTAAGCTGATAACCAAAACCCAGGTATCAGGAGAGAAAAAGTCGGATCAGTGCATCCTTTATTTTAATATCATGTTTTTCGGACTACCTTGAATGAATATTTAACGAGGGGGAAAACATAAATATGTATATATATATATATATATATATATATATATATATTTAAATACTTGATCAAACAGGTAGATGTATGAACACTGTTCTGGTTCAGTGCAGGTTGTACACAGATAAGTTGATGTATGGAAGCACAGAAACCTGTGAAGTAAACCAATTAACTAGTTAAGTTATTTCACAGTGACATCAGAGCTTAACTGAGAGCTCCACCTGCCTGTGATGGTTGATAGCTGCCGCTACCAGGAACTAGTTATTTTGTTACACTTTGATTCCTCTTAAAATCGTTTCTCCATTTTGTCTTTGTTGACTTTTTGTATCTTTGTCTAGAAAAGTAACTTGAGATAGTTCCTATGGAAATGTCATGTGTGAGCAATGACCACCAACGAGCTTGTACATTAGCCATACACCTGACATTTGAAGATCAGACCACAAGAGTCATATTATTGCAATGGACTGAGGGACAAGTAATGTCATCCTGTTATGGTATAAGTGTTATTGTCTTTACAGGAAGAGTTGTTACAGAAAGGAGCAATGGTTATGGCATTTACTGAGTTCAGGAAGTCAGTGAAGGTCTCATGACCTGTAAAACCAGTCAGTCATCCTCGCTGCCTATGGGGGTGGGGGCACACATGAATCTACCTGGTATTGGCAGGGAGAGTGAGGTGGGATGTTGTCGTTGTCCTGCCAGCCTGTTGAGAGTTAGACTTCGACCGTGAGCGGATTGTTCAGCATTAAAGAGAACATGTGGGTGTCGCTGCTGTGAGCCTGTGTACTATTCACTAAAACATCGTACGTTTTCCTTACCAAGGGCGCTACATTGTATATATCCTGCAAAAACATCCCCATAATATTTAATTTGATTAACATTATAGTTGATGAAAGTATATTTGTCATAAGGTATCCTGAGTTGCTTTTTAAATGTAATTGTGTTTTATGAAAATCCACGAATAAACATTTTAGAAATATGGGGAGACACATTTGGACATTGCGAGAACTGGCATAATAAACTAAGAGTGCTGCTTCATTGAAGAATTTTGCAATACATATATATATATTGAGTAAACATGTGTTTGAGAGGCTTTATACTATACATTGATTAATATTGTGACTTGTCATCTGTTATTCTTTTGGATTTATACACAAATGTTTTTGTAGGGATATTAGACATTTTAGAAGGAAAAACAATGATCAAACTACATGATGACATTTACTTAGCTTTGCAACAGGATGAACAGAGAGCTCAGTTTTGTTGAAATCACAAAAATAAAATATATCGACTCCAAGCCTCAACATATTCTTTTTGTCATAACCTCTGGCCATATCCCTCATACCCTGTTCTGTTAATAAATAGGGGGAACAAATGTACCCAAGTGTACAGATATTCATCAACAGAGGGAGCCATCACACTAAATGCATTTCTAGATGTTCTCAATTGCTCAAAAGTTTTCATGACGATCTTATACAGAATCTAGTCTACTACTACACAAAGAAAAGCAGTTCTTTCAACATGAGGAAAGAGGTATTCCAGAGACTTATTTGAAAAGCCCTTGAACACATTTGACAATGTTGTTGATTGTAAATAAATGCAGATTTTCTGGCTTGGTAAGCTCTCAGTTTTTCGCAAATAAATTAAAGAATATTCATCAGAACTGTCACGAACGTTATCTTTTCAGATTTATTTTGTATAGCCCATTCTCACAAATTACAAATTTGCCTCAGAGTGCTTTACAATCTGTACATATAGACATCCCTGTCCCAGAACCTCTTTTGACCCTTTAAATTGTCTGATTAAATCATGAACAGCATTTCGTTCTCAATTTCCATCTATTTATTTGGAGAACTTAACAACAATGTCGCCACTGTTTGATTGACAGGTTATCATGAGGAAGTGCAATGCAAAAAATAACACAGGGACAGAATATGCAGACAAAGGCGTCACTGAAACCAAAAGGAATGCATCCTGACAATACATAATAAAAAAAAAAATAGCAGGAGAGAAATTCACTGCATATGCTTTTTAAGCTAAAAGATAATGTACGCTTAATTTGAAAGAAAACAACTAAACTGAACTGACATTTTTGTCTTGATGTGAGTCAAGACAATTGATAATAAACACAAACCAGACAAACCTGGACTTTAACCTAACATCCATATTCCGCTTTAACTTCTTTTGCCAGTGTTCAATTGTTATGACAAATATATCAACAGGCGATAGAGTGTCGCGGGCTAAAAAAACAGGAGTCAAGCTCAAATGAAAAATAGCCTCTTGGCTAAATCTGGCACATTAACAGAAATGTTTGCACTGTTGCTTATTAATTAAACCAAAGTTAAAAATAGAAACAATAAAAAAACATCTAACTCATGTTCATTGTGACGCATAACTGTCACTGGAGAATGTTCCCGTCAGTTTCAACAGCCACCATCATTCCTAAAAAAGACAGCAGTGCCTACATGACGATTAACCTGTGGCTCTCAACCATATTGTCATGAACTGCTTGGAGAAACTGTTCTACCGCATATGGAAAACAATATCCTACCCAGCCTGAACTCTCAGTACTCTATCCTACACAGAGGATCTTAACACAAGCCTGTACTACTCATTTTAGTTGTAAGATGCCGTGCGCTCTCACGCTGCCCAGCTCCGGGATGGCAGTGGCGTGAACATGAACTCCAAAGACTGTTTGTGTTGAGTAGCAATGCTGGAATCACGTTCACGTTGAGACATTGCCAACATAAGTTCCTACTTTATCCAACTGTAATATGATCTTAATTGTTAACTGTTTTAATTATATATATAAAAGCTTAGAGTTGGATATATTTGAGGAACACAGCCTGGTTGAGAGTCGGACTGAGTTGGTTCCCTCAACCCAGCTGTTTGCTCTGCTGCTCAACAGAGATCATTGATGATGGCACAGCGTTGCCCAATTTTGACATACCAACAGCCCTAACTCCCTTTGGCTTCCGGCTCTTAAAAAACTAGTGACATCAGAAAGATTTTTCACACGTTTATAATCAGAGCTGGAACATTAGATGTTGTTTGCTTATCAAATCCTTTGCTGCTGCTATAAAGAACACAATTGGCAAATGTTGTATTTATCATCCATTATTAACTATGAAGCCATGTTACAAAAATGTCATGATATCAAGTTCGTAACGAATAACGAAAATCGTTTTTTAAACGAGTCTTAGTTTCACACTGGTGGAAGTCTTTCGCAATTCGCACGAGGAATGCAAATAATGCAGGACAAAAGAAGAGAGGGAGTGCCATTGCACTGAGCCAAGAGACAGACAACAGATCACCTGTATCTTGTCACTTGTTCATCGCAATGTTCTTTAAAAAAAAGGTTATGTATGAATCATGTCATTAGCCTTCATTCCATTTCAGTGATCGTTACAGGGACCAACTGGTAAGAAAGCACAATCACATACGTAATAAAGGAAGGCTCAGTTTAATATACAATAAAACACTAAAGGAAATAATAATAATAAAAAAACGGGTGCAGGCAATTTTGGTGCTACTGCTTCAAAAGCTTGGTGTGTATGTATGATCATGTCTTATTCAGCTGTTGGTAATACATATCTCAGTTTGTTATTATATTTCTTAAGTGGAAGATACAAGATCCGGACAGCTGCTTAATATGGGATCAATCGACAAGGATTAGTCAAATATTACCTTGAGATTACGCAGGTTGAGGTGGACAGTATAGAGATTGAACCAACGCCTTACTTTACTTTGATATAAGATGGCGGCATGCCAGTGGCCTGTGCAGTAGCTTCCTGTGTGTGTTTTAATTTCTTGTCTTTTTTTTCAGATTTCCGCTTTTTTAGTTCGTGTTTGGTTTAAATTAAGGTTTGAAAATGGACCGTAACTTTTTTCTGAACTTTTTCGAGTCTTTTCCTGTTTGTAACGGAGAGCGACACACAATGACTGTGGCCATTGTCTATTCCCTGATCAGCTGATTGAGGCGTCTGCAGTAGTAAAACAGGCTCTGCATCGGACCGTCTTTGTGAAGAGGGAAGTGAGCCGTAAGGCAAAGCTCTCAATTTACTGGTTGGTCTGCATTCCAACCCTCACCAATAGTCATGATCTCTGCTTCGTGAAAGAACGAGGTCGCGGAAACAGGTGGCCGAAATTAGTGTTCTCCTCAGGGTGTCCGGGCTCAGCCTTAGAGATAGGGTACGTCCAACTGGGAGGAGACCCCAGGAAAGACCCAGGACACACTGGAGGGATTATATCTCCCAGCTGGCCTCGGGATCCCCCAGAATGAGCTGGCAAATGTTGCGTGTGAGAAGCCTGGGTCGGTCTGCTGGGTCTGCTGCCACCGCAACCCGACCCTCGATTAAGCGGATGAAAATTGATGGATGGATCTTGATGCATCAAAATGTTTCCATACATGATATTTTTTTAAAGAAATGAAATTGGGCCTGTAGCAGCACCGAACACAGAAACACAGAATTCAGCATGGTTTTAATCATTTGACATAACAAGCTGCCCTTATTCACAAAATGTTATCTTCGGACAAATCCCCTTGTTGTAGGCAATGAGTATTCAGCTCTCGTGGAAAAAAAAACGCTTTCTCGAATATGTGGTAAAACAACATTGACAAAGAGCACATTTATGGTGACGCGTTCGGTGCCAACAGATGTCCAGAAGCAATATGTTTCACCGACAACAACTTTATTGTTTACAACAACCCCGGCACCTACAACAACTCCCTCTCCGACAACAACTCACGCGCCTACAACAATTCGCATGCTTAAAACATCTCTGGCGCCTACAATTCCCACACAAACTCCAACTACACCACCGACAACAACGCACGCTCAAACTCACACTGCCCACAAAACTCTCAAGCCCGACAACAACTCTGGCACCTACAACTGGTCTGGCTGCAACGTCAACTCCTGCTGCTACAACTAAAGCAACAACAACTGAAGCTCCTGCAGCAGTTGGCATCCTCGCACCAAACTTGGAAGAACCATTAAAGTGAAATCAGTCAAGCTGAGAAGTAAAACCATTACATCGCTCTCACCATTGTCTGAATTCAGTTTTAGCTCTAGATTTCACTGAACTGGAGAATTCATGTTTAGGTTTCACTTCACAACATGGCATGACATCACATTGCATAGCAATACCAAGAGCATATCGTAAAGTAGCGGTCGCCAACCCGTCGATCGCGATCGACCGGTCGATCTCGGAGACGTTCCGTGTCGATCTCCAAAATAAAATGAAAATAAATTCAGAAACACATTGTTCCTTGTTTTGGAACATTTTCTGAAGTGTCTTCTGAAATGTTTTCTTCCTGACTGGAAGATCGACGTCAGAAAACATCTCCGCCTGATTCATGAACGCCTGAAAACGGGTTCGCTTAAACAGCCGTGTTCTCAGCAGTGCTCCCTGAAAGAGGGGAACGTACAGGTGAGGCGCAGGGGAAATGCAGAAACACCTTTATTGATAACTTCACATATTACAAAAGCTCAAAGTACAAAGACATCAAACTAAGTCATCAATAAATAAATGTTGAAATGCCTGTACCTTCGTGTAAATGTTTAGGTTAAGGCATTAACAGGTTACGCCTGCGCATGCGCGACTGCCGAGATTCTTGGCGACTTGCCAGGTTTTACCTTGGTGAGTTCGGCTTTTCTGCTGTTGTCCTTCAAAACAAAAGCTCAACATTTAATTTGTTTTTCTTGTCTGAAAGAGCAATCTGGTTTACTTGAAAGTGATTGCAATTGCATTAATTCTTTTATTTGAAAAGGGACAGATTCAGGAGTCACAAATGGTGGTTCTCATATTTATTATTATGATAATTATTTAAATCTGAGGACGTCTGTTGAGTTTATGTGAATGTATTCACCAACGGTCTGAATTCAGAACCAGTCCCAGATAAGAAAACTTTCATGAATACCAAATTTTGCCCGAAAAACTCGTCAGTGGAGTTGAGAAAATCACCAAATCAAAGACCAGGAGCTGGATTACTGACAGACAGCTCACAGACGGCCTCAGACTGTCTGTCTGCTTATGAACTAACTACAAGCTCACAGACAGAGTTCAGTCACAGCCGTCACACTGACTGGAGTCACATGACTTGATGGCATTGTGATCACAGAGCTGAACTTACATGAGTTGCATTGACTGATCATGTTGTCAGTGTTGTGTTGTAATTGGATTGGATTCAATTTATTGTCATTGCTAGAGTACAGGTACAGAGGCATGTAAATAAATACAACATTTATATTGGTAGTTCATCCAGCTGCTCATTGCAAATGTGTTTATTCTTGTTCATATTGTGTGCGGTGAACAAATATCTTACTTGTTATATTACACTTAAATTCTGTGTTCCTGGTCACATCAATTTGAACGCTGGACCAAAATGACAATTAGGCCAAATAAAAAGTTGTAAGTCCAGTCTGGACAGTCGTTTTCTCTCAACGCCTCAATAGGTAGATCTTGCCGGTCATGAAGGCGGAGGTCAGGGATCTTGGGCTCAAAAAGGTTGGTGACCACTGTCGTAAAGTATCTTAAATGAAATGAAGGAAGACATGTAGTTAATTTTGCGCTGCTGAACCGTAAACAAAAACGTTTTATAATCATGATATATATGGCATATATGTCAAAACATTAACCTGACAATTTTCTTATTCATATGAAGTGAATGCATGTATTTCGTACACATCAGTATTGTGTGAGGTTTTTTGTTTATACAATTTCAGAAACTTTACAATGATCACAATACAAAATCTTTCGAAAATGTAAATCTCTCGGGTGATGTTTTGCAATTTTGGTAGGTTAAGAGAAATGTATATCAGGACATGTTTAATGTCAGGGGCATTAACTAAACCAAACTTTATTTTAACACACAATTAAATCCTTCTGTGTGATTATCCTAACATAACATTTAACAATAGCACCCGGCAATCAGCCGCACTTAACCGTTGTTGTGCGAGTGAATCAGGATTGTTCATGGGAACTGGGAGTGCTGCATAGTTTACATTTAAAGATTCTTGCCTATTCCAACACTGGCTAGCTTCCTTCACGACAATATTAAAAGCAAATCTGAGATCTTTCAGATGTGTGTGATTCAATTCTAGTCCAGCAGCTTTCCAATACTTTGTTCTCTATAACTAGTTTCCCCATTTATGTCAACTGTTATTGTTAAGTCACCTGTTTTAATTATATAAAAGCTTTAAGTTAGACATCATTGAGGGCATTGTTACTTTGAGGTTAAACTTTTTTTCAAGAGTTTCAGTCAGCACCATCAGACTTGGAGCAAACACTCTAAGACAGCTACTTGCTACCTACAGCGGAAGCTCACTGACTCATAATGGGCACGTTTCAACTTTAGCACAAGTTAAAAACGTACTTTGGTTGATCCATCAATCAATTTTATGTCATTCATCCAGGTACAAGGGGTCTTAATTCAAATAAATTGTATGATCAACTGCAGTTTACTTGTTTTTATTTAATCATTATGCTGCATTTGTTAATTATAAAACAGCTTATCTTTTTCTATTTACATTGAAGATGAAAAAAAGGATATATTCAAAGTTCATTAATATTAGTGCTTTATGACTGGAACATATACAAAATGTGCACTTGCTTCAAAGAATATGAGGAAATAAAGATGAGATCCATCTCTTATGATGTGTCGATATAAATATGATTGTATTGTATCATCTATTTACATATTCATTGTCAAATAGATCTTCTTCTTGATTTCTTTCTTGCTTCATTACTGTGTCAATATTCCTTATTCATATCTTTGTTTTTACTGTCATTCTGGTAAAACTTCTTTCAACATTCACACGGGTAGAATTCACCAGCAATTCACAAGACAATAGAAGGCAGTGTGCTTTGATTTTAAGCCAAATAACTAACAGAATGAATGCTGAAGAAAAAGACAAGATATGAGTTACGTCATTAACCTCCATTCCATTTCAATATAAACACCTTCATAGATGTGGACTGTCACATTAGGTTAAAGGTTTGCACTGTGACTGATGTGACCTGGACTAAATTACAAGACACTGAAATAGTTCGAAATATTGAAAGCAGAAAGAGAGGAAGAATTCATAACTTGTCATCATATATCTTATTATTTTGGGTAAGTACATACTTAAATCTATTGATTATTCATATGTCCACATAGGTCCATACAAACTGAAAGGGGGATTGTTTTGCAAGAGTTGCTTAAAATTATATATTTATATATATATATATATATATATAGCAAATAAGCATTTTAATTTTGTGCTGAAAAATACAGAAAAAATCAGAGATAATAAATTATAGTTTTTTACTTGAATTTGTCTATCTTCCATCTCAATATTTACTTCGATAACATACACAAACATATATATTTGTTCATTAAAAAAACATAATTCAGCATGCTTTGAGTCATTTGACACAACAAGCTGCCTTTGTTTACAAAATAAATAATATAAACAAATACCCTTGTTCTAGGAGGCAATACGCATTTAACTTTCGTAAAAAAGTAACCTTTCCTGGAACATAAGGTAGAACTATACAATGATAAAGAGTATGTTGCCATAGAAACACATGTCAAGAAACAACATGTTTACAGCCTGATATATGTTGTTCTCTAACTAGTTTCCCCGTTTATGACAACTGTACATGATCTTAATTATTTTTCACTCACCTATTATTCGCGTTTTAATTATGTAAAAGCTTAATTGAGGGCGTGGTCACCTTGAGTGACAGGAGGGTAGTCTCAGTTCAATATTTTGCATTTTCGACGTGGCCAATAGCTGTAGCCTCACACTTTGAGCTTTATTTTTTCTGTTATGATGTCAATTTTTGAGAGGCAAGATCCAGGTCAAATTATATAAAAGAGTAATTCTCTTCTATCAATGAGTAGATTTTTGTTCAGGAGAGAGTTTAAACTAAATTTAGCAAAAATAAAACTTTAGTTACTCTTTAATTATGCCCTTATAGTACAATGTGTAGTATTAAACATTTTGGATTTAACATGGTAAATCCTAGAGAAAACCTAACTGTATGATCAACTGCAGTTTACTTATTTTTATTCAAACAATATGCTGCAATTGTGAATAAAAAATATTCAGTTTTTTAGGTATGGTAAAGGGAACTGGGCCTTCTCAAAAACATAATTAGCAGTCACTGTTCCCAGTGACTGCTAATAATTAAATTAATTATCATTTGTTAAAATTTAAACAGAAAGAGAATGATAAATAAAGGAAGAAGTTGATTCATGTATATATAGATTTATTTATTTAAAACATAATGTCTGGAGCGCAAAAAGGTTTTGACATAATATGTTTCTAAACATTTTACTGTATTGTTTAATTTTAGAGACTCAAAATAAAAAAAGATGGATGTCAGAAAGATAGTTTCGATTATCCTGATTCTGATAGGTAAGTTATTTGATGTTAAATCCAATGCTGTTGAAGTTTCTTCATGAAATACAGTTAAAAGTCCTTGCCAACATCTCATTGAATGTTTCTTGTAAAAACAGTGGGACAAAAAACAGTGGAATCAAATACAACAACTCCAGCCGTGACAACAACTCTCGTACAGACTACAACTCCCACGCCGATAACAACTCTCGAGCCGACAACTGCTGGACCGAAAACAAGTGCGCCGACAACAACTCTGAACCCTTCATTAAATCCAGCGCAGACAACAACTGCAGCTCCCACAACAACTGCAGCGCCCACAACAACTGCAGCGCCCACAACAACTGCAGCGCCCACAACAACTGCAGCACCCACAACAACTGCCGCGCCCACAACAACTGCAGCGCCCACAACAACTGCCGCACCCACAACAACTGCGGCACCCACAACAACTGCTGCATCCACAACAACTGCGGCACCCACAACAACTGCTGCACCCACAACAACTGTGGCACCCACAACAACTGCTGCACCCACAACAACTGCTGCACCCACAACAACTGCTGCACCCACAACAACTGCCGCGCCCACAACAACTGCTGCACCCACAACAACTGCGGCACCCACAACAACTGCAGCGCCCACAACAACTGCAGCACCCACAACAACTGCCGCGCCCACAACAACTGCAGCGCCCACAACAACTGCCGCACCCACAACAACTGCGGCACCCACAACAACTGCTGCACCCACAACAACTGCGGCACCCACAACAACTGCCGCGCCCACAACAACTGCTGCACCCACAACAACTGCGGCACCCACAACAACTGCTGCACCCACAACAACTGCGGCACCCACAACAACTGCTGCACCCACAACAACTGCGGCACCCACAACAACTGCAGCACCTACAACAACTGCTGCACCCACAACAACTGCGGCACCCACAACAACTGCAGCACCTACAACAACTGCTGCACCCACAACAACTGCCGCGCCCACAACAACTGCAGCGCCCACAACAACTGCAGCGCCCACAACAACTGCTGCACCCACAACAACTGCAGCGCCCACAACAACTGCAGCGCCCACAACAACTGCCGCGCCCACAACAACTGCAGCACCCACAACAACTGCGGCGCCCACAACAACTGCGGCGCCCACAACAACTGCTGCACCCACAACAACTGCCGCACCCACAACAACTGCCGCACCCACAACAACTGTGGCACCCACAACAACTGCCGCACCCACAACAACTGCAGCGCCCACAACAACTGCGTCACCTACAACAACTGCTGCACCCACAACAACTGCAGCGCCCACAACAACTGCAGCGCCCACAACAACTGCCGCACCCACAACAACTGCAGCGCCCACAACAACTGCAGCGCCCACAACAACAGCTGCACCCACAACGACTGCCACACCCACAACAACTACATCGCCCACAACAATTGCAGCACCCACAACAACTGCAGCGCCCACAACAACTGCATCACCTACAACAACTGCAGCATCCACAACAACTGCGGCACCCACAACAACTGCAGCGCCCACAACAACTGCAGCGCCCACAACAACTGCAGCTCCCACAACAACTGCAGCACCCACAACAACTGCAGCGCCCACAACAACTGCAGCGCCCACAACAACTGCAGCTCCACAACAACTGCAGCACCCACAACAACTGCAGCGCCCACAACAACTGCAGCTCCCACAACAACTGCAGCGCCCACAACAACTGCAGCGCCCACAACAACTGCAGCACCCACAACAACTGCAGCGCCCACAACAACTGCAGCGCCCACAACAACTGCAGCGCCCACAACAACTGTAGCACCCACAACAACTGCTGCACCCACAACAACTGCAGCACCCACAACAACTGCGGCACCCACAACAACTGCTTCACCCACAACAACTGCAGCGCCCACAACAACTGCAGCACCCACAACAACTGCGGCACCCACAACAACTGCTGCACCCACAACAACTGCGGCACCCACAACAACTGCAGCACCTACAACAACTGCTGCACCCACAACAACTGCCGCGCCCACAACAACTGCAGCGCCCACAACAACTGCAGCGCCCACAACAACTGCTGCACCCACAACAACTGCGGCACCCACAACAACTGCAGCACCTACAACAACTGCTGCACCCACAACAACTGCCGCGCCCACAACAACTGCAGCGCCCACAACAACTGCAGCGCCCACAACAACTGCTGCACCCACAACAACTGCGCGCCCACAACAACTGCAGCGCCCACAACAACTGCCATGCCCACAACAACTGCAGCACCCACAACAACTGCAGCGCCCACAACAACTGCAGCGCCCACAACAACTGCTGCACCCACAACAACTGCCGCACCCACAACAACTGCCGCACCCACAACAACTGTGGCACCCACAACAACTGCCGCACCCACAACAACTGCAGCGCCCACAACAACTCTGGCACCTACAACAACTGCTGCACCCACAACAACTGCAGCGCCCACAACAACTGCAGCGCCCACAACAACTGCCGCACCCACAACAACTGCAGCGCCCACAACAACTGCAGCGCCCACATCAACAGCTGCACCCACAACAACTGCCGCACCCACAACAACTGCATCGCCCACAACAACTGCAGCACCCACAACAACTGCAGCGCCCACAACAACTGCATCACCTACAACAACTGCAGCATCCACAACAACTGCGGCACCCACAACAACTGCAGCGCCCACAACAACTGCAGCGCCCACAACAACTGCAGCTCCCACAACAACTGCATCACCTACAACAACTGCAGCACCCACAACAACTGCAGCGCCCACAACAACTGCAGCGCCCACAACAACTGCAGCACCCACAACAACTGCCGCGCCCACAACAACTGCAGCGCCCACAACAACTGCAGCGCCCACAACAACTGCAGCACCCACAACAACTGTGGCACCCACAACAACTGCCGCACCCACAACAACTGCAGCGCCCACAACAACTGTCACCTACAACAACTGCAGCACCCACAACAACTGCAGCGCCCACAACAACTGCAGTGCCCACAACAACTGCAGCTCCGACAACAACTGCAGTGCCCACAACAACTGCAGCACCCACAACAACTGCAGCGCCCACAACAACAGCCACACCCACAACAACTGCAGTGCCCACAACAACTGCTGCACCCACAACAACTGCCGCACCCACAACAACTGCAGCGCCCACAACAACTGCAGCGCCCACAACAACTGCGGCACCCACAACAACTGCAGCGCCCACAACAACTGCAGCGCCCACAACAACAGCTGCACCCACAACAACTGCCGCACCCACAACAACTGCCGCGCCCATAACAACTGCGGCGCCCACAACAACTGCAGCGCCCACAACAACTGCAGCACCTACAACAACTGCAGCGCCCACAACAACTGCAGCGCCCACAACAACTGCTGCACCCACAACAACTGCCGCACCCACAACAACTGCCGCGCCCACAACAACTGCAGCACCCACAACAACTGCAGCACCCACAACAACTGCAGCGCCCACAACAACTGCAGCACCCACAACAACTGCATCACCTACAACAACTGCATCACCCACAACAACTGCGGCACCCACAACAACTGCAGCGCCCACAACAACTGCAGCACCCACAACAACTGCCACACCCACAACAACTGCAGCGCCCACAACAACTGCAGCACCCACAACAACTGCGGCACCCACAACAACTGCAGCGCCCACAACAACTGCGGCACCCACAACAACTGCAGCGCCCACAACAACTGCTGCACCCACAACAACTGCAGCGCCCACAACAACTGCAGCGCCCACAACAACTGCAGTGCCCACAACAACTGCAGCGCCCACAACAACTGCAGCGTCCACAACAACTGCAGCGTCCACAACAACTGCGGCGCCCACAACAACTGCGGCACCCACAACAACTGCAGCGCCCACAACAACTGCCGCGCCCACAACAACTGCAGCGCCCACAACAACTGCAGCGCCCACAACAACTGCGGCACCCACAACAACTGCAGCGCCCACAACAACTGCCGCACCCACAACAACTGCCGCGCCCACAACAACTGCCGCACCCACAACAACTGTGGCACCCACAACAACTGCGGCACCCACAACAACTGCGGCACCCACAACAACTGCAGCGCCCACAACAACTGCGGCACCCACAACAACTGCGGTGCCTACAACAACTGCGGCACCCACAACAACTGCGGCACCCACAACAACTGCGGCACCCACAACAACTGCGGCACCCACAACAACTGCGGCGCCCACAACAACTGCCGCGCCCACAACAACTGCAGCACCCACAACAACTCCAACACCGACAACAACTCCAATGCCAACAACAACTGCAGCACCTACAACAACTTTGTTTACCACTACAACTGCTGAAGAAGTCATTACAAAGCAAATGTCTTTCACATCTCCAGATGATACATTTACAAGTGACTTGCTAGATCCATCATCTGCAGCGTTTCAAGCGCGAGCCACATTGCTAGAGTCAACAGTAAGTAATAGATGATAGATAGTTTCTTGTTTCACAATTGATATCAAATAAGGGGCATTTTATTCCAAGTGTTTAGTTTTAAATTTCAAAAATATTGAACACAGATAAATTATCTCGTAGTCATTGAAAATATTGGAGGAGTGTTACTACAGGCAATGTTCGGTGAATTAAAAAGACAATGCACAGCTAAAGAAACACAAGCCAATGAAATAAATGTAGTAAGAAAGGATTTTCTTGTATTTCTGCAGCTTGAATCCTTCTACAAAGAAAATTTTCCTTCATTCCGCACCATCACGGTGAAATCATTCAGGTAATTTGTTGATGTTGAGATGATAAAATTCGAAGAGCAATGATCATGAAAGTATACGAATGAAACAATATATGTTGTAATTTCTTTTGCAGTGAGGGATCAGTCATCCAAATCATGGACATTGAATTTTCATCAATATCACCTGATGATAGTCAGATTGCAAATGTTTTGGTCGCAGCAGTTTCAAACATCTCAGTTTTCAGCATTGACACCACCTCCATTTCTGTAACAACTGTGGAACCTACAACAACTCCAGCGCCTACAACAACTGCCACTCCGACAGCAACTCTGGCACCTACAACAACTTCAGCACCTACATCAACAAGTAATTTACCCACAACAACTCCAGTGCCAAAAACAACAACGGCAGCACTTACAATAACTCCGGCACCCACAACAAGTCCAGCACCTACATCAACTCTGGCAACCACAATAGCTCCCACACCTTCAACAACTCACACACCTACATCAACTTTGTCACCTACAACAACTCCTGAAACGACAACAACCAGGGCACCTACAATAACTCTGAATCCCACAACAACTCCCTCAGCGACAAGAACTAAGGCACCCACAACAACTCCTACACTGACAACAACTCTGGTACTTACAACAACTCCTGAGCAGATGAAAACTCCTGCACCTACAACAACTTTTGAGCCGACAACAACTACGGCAGCAACATCAACTCCAGCAACGACAACAACTGCAGCAGTGATAACATCTGCAGCGGTGACAACAACAGTGTATCCTACAACAACTGCCACATCGACATCAACTCTGGTACCGACAAAAACTTCTGCGCCGACAAAAACTACAGCACTCAGAACAACTCCCTCAGAGACAACAACTGAGGCACCAACAACAACTCCCAAATTGACGACAACTCTGATACAAATAACAACTCCCACACCAACAACAACTCCGGTACTAACAACAACTCCTGCGCCGACAACAACACTGTCATCTACAACAATTCCCGTGCCAACAACTACGGTGCCTACATCAACTCCAGCACAGACAACAACTCCGGCACCCACAACAACTACCTCAGCGACAACAACTGAGGCTCCCACAGCAACTCCCACACCGACAACCACTCTGGTGCCTACAACAATTCTCATGCCGACAACAACTTCTGCTGTGATGACAACAACGACAATACCTACAAAAACTCCAGCACAGACAATAACTTTCGCACTGACAACAACCCTGGTACCCACAACAAGTGTTGTGCTGACAACAACCCTGGCACACAGTACAACTCTTGAGCAGACAACTACTCCTGCACCGACAATAACTCCGGCACCTATGACAACTCTCGAGCTGATATCAACTAGTGCGCCAACAACAAATGCCACACCGACAACAAATGTCACACCTATAACAACTCCCGCTCCAACAACAACTCCATCGTCGACAACATCTTTTGTAGCTCCCCCAACAGTTGTGATCCTCTCAACAAACTTGGATGAACTATTTTTAGAGGAACACAATAATAGAAGCAGCCCGCAATTCATTGAGCTTGAGCGAAGAGTCATAGAAGTGGTTTGTACTTACTCTAATTGTGTTTCTGCTTGTTGTTTTTTGCAGTTTTCCAGTTAATTTGAAGCTTACCCAATTTGAAGTTTGTTCATTCTTTCTATTTTCTTTATTCCCACAGTATAATTTCATCTACACTTTTGAATATGGCGATCTTTTCACCCACTCTTTTGTTGTTCAGTTCAGGTAATATTTTCCATGTTAAGACTCCTATATTTAAATGTTTAAATGACACACAACATTTAATACTACACATACTCATAAGTTACTAATGTCAATATAATTTGATACATTTATTTTCTTTCATGATGTAGCCAAGCTTCAAACCGAACACGAGCGGGTCAAACTAATGCAAAGGTCGGGGTTGTGTTTGCTAAAACTAATTCGACTGAAGAAATCCCACAGGCTGCAGATGTTGCAAAAACCTTAGTAGCCGCTGTGTCGAACCCGAACAGTACCTTCAACATCACTCTTGATGCCGCTTCCATCACTGTACATCGTAAGTAAACACTAAGCCTGCATTTCACTCCTATGGTTGTTAACGGAAAGAAGTATATCCTATGTCATTTGTAATTAATCCATCAGAGTCGGTGAGTTAGTGTGTCTCCTTCCCTGATCTTTTTTTGTACAAATTGCTGCTTTGACAATGAGCATTCAAATTCATAATTACCATGAAGTCTCCTGTGAAATTAACTGTGACTTAGCAAAAATATACTCATGTTGTAATATGTTTGTTTGTTCAAGAGAACGCTACCATTATTCACTATTCCATCTTTTTCTTACTAAAGAAACAACTACATTAAATTCCACAACTGCATCCCCCACCATTGCTGCAACTACAGCTGCCAGTGTTGCAACTACAGCTGCCAGTGTTGCAACTACAGCTGCCATTGCTGCAACTACAGCTGCCAGTGCTGCAACTACAGCTGCCAGTGTTGCAACTACAGCCGCCAGTGTTGCAACTCCATCTGCCAGTGCTGCAACTACAGCCGCCAGTGTTGCAACTACATCTGCCAGTGCTGCAACTACATCTGCCAGTGTTGCAACTACAGCTGCCGATGTTGCAACTACAGCTAAGAGTGCTACAACTACAGTTACCACTACAACTGCTGAAGCAGTCACAACAGCACAATTGACTTTCAGATCTCCGGCAGAAACATTTACAAGTGACTTGTTGAATCCATCATCTGCAGCGTTTCAAACGCGAGCCGCATTGCTTGTGTCAACAGTAAGTAATAAATGATAAATAGTTTCCTCTTTCAAAATTAACAGCAAAAGAAGGTGCATTTTATTCCTGGTGTCGAGTTTTCATATTCAAAACTATTGAACACAGACAAATTATCGGGTCGTCATTGAGAAAATTGGAATAGCTTTACTACCGGCAGTTGTAGGTGAATTAAAAAGGCAAGGCACAAGTTAAGAAACACAAGCAAATTAAATAAATGGAGTAAAAAAATATTTTATTGTATTTCTGCAGCTTGGACCTTTCTATAAAGAAGCTTTTTCTTCATTCCGCACCATCACGGTGAATTCATTCAGGTAATTTGTTCACGTTATGACGATAATATCCTAAGAGCACTGATCATGAATTTATACGAATGAAACAATATAACATTTCTTAATTCCTTTTGCAGTAATGGATCAATCATCCAAATCATAGGCCTTGGATTTCCATCAACATCTGCTCCTAATGGCACTCAGATTGGAAATGTTTTGGTCGGAGCAGCTTCAAGCATCACAGCCTTCAGCATTGACATCAACTCCATTTCTGTGGATGGGACACGTAAGCAATATTAAATATCGCCTTTTTAAATATTATAGGCTTGTTTCTTTAATTTTGTAAACGAATGTCTTGTTTTCTTTCCTCAACCTTTACAGAGGTTTCAAGTGGAGTAAGTCACAAGATCAGTCTCATCACCGCATCCTTCCTTGTGCTGATGTCATGGATCCTCTCAAGCCAACAATAGCATCATTGCTGAATACCATTTAATTTGCCATTATTGCATGACTGCCATCACTGGCATGACAAATGACTTCTTGATTCTTGTTAAAGAAGCCTTCTACAGCTTCAGATACAATTACTATATAATTGTATTTTGCAATTACTTACCATATGTATGACAGTGGATTAGGTTGATGTTAATCTGAACATGTTTCTGGGTGGGAATGTCCAGGATCCTTCACCGAGCAGAATGACACAACAAGATTACCATTAAGCCCTGAGATGTAAAAAAAAAAGTGCTCTAGCAATATTTAATTGAATGACAGTGACACATTTTTTCTCATTTGTCACGTCAAAACGTAAACAAATACAAGTGGCCAAGTGTAATCAGTTAAATCATGCTCAACATCATATTGGAGAGCATATTGTAAAGGGAACATGTGTCTAAAGTTAATTAAAGGAACAACACTGCAGCTCATCATGAGTCGTGTAACCAACCATGAACCAAATAGGCCTAGAGTTATATTATCATTATATACATGGTCAAAACATTGCACTGTCAATTAGTTTTATTTATTCAAGATGTATTTATATATTCATGTATAGCTGTATTCTGTGATTTCTAAATGTTTGTAGAATATTTGTCAGAAACTTTACAATGATCAGAATAAAAAGTCTTTGAAGAATTGAAATCATCTCTTGTGTGATGTTTTGCAAATTTGGTGGGAAGTGTATCAAGTAATGCTCATTACTCATTACAATCGCTCAATGGAGACAGTTTCTAAGTTTCCCTTTCATTTGCCTCAAGTAAAGCTAAATCTTGTTTGTGAGAGCCATTTCTAAAATAAACAATCGGTGATACTGGTGTTCATTTTAAGATCATTTAATGATAACATGTCCGGTGGTGTTTGAATAGATGTAAGAATCTCATAGGTAAGTAAACTTTGCACCTTTCCCAGTTCTCTTTTGTATCTTACCTGAATCAGTGACACAGCTAAAGTTGAGGCTCATTTTAAGAAGTTAAACGTGTGAATAACCGAATTCTAAATACAATAAATAACTATCGACACCTCTCTTTTCTTTGCATTAATATATCTTATTATTATATATTTTTCCATTGAATGGTATATTTTCCACTGAACTAGTTCATCTTTATCTCAGTGATATTGTCCAAATGAGCATAAAATATCACTATGACCCTGACATTATGTCACTTTTGTTATCAAAGAGCAAAATCACTTTTTGACTAAACCAAACTATGAACTGTCTCTAATAATGGATATCGGGCCCCCCCCCCAAAATTGAAAGAGAAACCTACTAACCACTGAGCCACTGTCGCCCTATATAAAAAAGGAGGATGTCCATAGAGGAAGCGGAGATTGCTCCCTGTCAATTTTTGAGAGGCAAGATAATCGTCAAATTCTAAAAGAGATCTTTCATCACTAAGTGGATTGTTGGTTCAGATACAAGTGACTTTTTTTTTGCTCCGTCCCGATGCGCGCACACACAGAGATTTCAGGGGGGCGGGCCAATTTTTTAAATGTCATGCGATCTACCAATACTACGCCGCGATCGACTGGTAGATCGCGATCGACGTATTGAGCACCCCTGACCTACAGCTAGGAAGCTCACAAAATCATAATGGGCCCGTTTCAACTTTAGCAAAAGTAAAAAATGTACTTGTGATAATCCAGCAATCTATGTTATGTCATTCATCCAGGTACAAGGGGTGTTAATTTAAATGAGCTGTATAATTAACTGCAGTTTACTGGTTTTTATTGAATTAATTTGCTTAAATTGTTAATTACAAATGTCAAGTTTTCTTTCCATTGAATTTGAAGGTGTAAAAAAGTACTTCTACATATTTATAGTTCATTATGATTAGGGCTTTATGACTGGAACATATACAAAATGTACACTTGTTTCGAAGATGCTTTTCAGATTTTATGTCGATATAAATGTGATTGTATTGTATAATCTAGTTACAAATTTACTCTCAAATACATTTAGCAATATTTGTTCAGAATGTTTCAATATGTTTTTTCTTCTTGAAATATTTCTGCTCCATCACTATTCTATTCTTTATCTAGATATGTTTTAATGTCATACTGGTCTAACTTCTTTCAACATTCACATAGATGGAAAACACCATAAATACACAGGACAAAAGAAGGGAGTGTGCTATGATCTTTAGCCAGAGAACTACCAGATTGAATGCCGGTTATGTCATGAACCTTCATTCCTTTTCAACATGAAGACGTTCATACATGTGGGCTGCCACATAAGGGGAAAGGTTTGCACTGTGACAGATGTGACCTGGATTATTATGAGCAGTGTCGACAGCGCTCGCCGTGGGTCTCTTTCCTATCTCAGGGGGGCATCATGAAGGAGTTATGCTTAGGGCACCAACATGGCGAGCAGCTGCACTGATTATGAGACACTGAAATAGTTAAAAACATTGAAAGCAGAAAGAGAGGAAGAATTCATAACTTTTCATCTTATATCTAATCATTTTGGGTAATTACACTATTAAATATATTGATAATACAGTAAGGACTTAGGTTCATACTAACTGAAAGGGGGATTGTTGGGAGAATTGATTGTGCGTTAAGAAGGCACTTTTTTTTTAATGACGGTTTTCTCAGCACCTTCACTCCTGGATTAAACACTGAACTAGCACGACCTACAGAAGTGACCATATTGGCCCAGATAGGGCAAAGGTCAATATATATTACATTGGTTCCTCCATAAATACATTTAATGCCGCGTATCCACATCCAGTATGCTTTAATTAAATTATTTATATGCAAATAATCATTTTTATATTGTGCTGAGAAGTACTGAAACAATGTGAAATAATTAATTATTGTTTTTTACTTTAATTTGACTATCATCCATTTTTATTTTTACTTCGATAATCTATATATACATATTTATATATAATAGGTTTGTTTAGAAACACATAATTCAGCATGTTTTGAGTCATTTGACGTAACTGGCGGCCCTTGTTCACAAAATAATAATATAAAAAAATACCCTTGTTATAGGCAATAAGCATTCAACTTTCATAGACTTTCATACCTTTCATAAAGGTAGAGGAGGTACATTTTTGAGAGGCAAGATCAAGGTAAAATTATGAACAAGAGTAATTATCTTCTATCAATTACAACAACTGTAGCACATACAACTGTCACACCGTGGTGAAGCTTGTCTTGTCTTGGGGTTTTGTCTCGTAACTTCCTGTTTTATTTTGAAGGCTAACTCTCCTCTCGTTTCAGGTCACTTGCCCTTCCTCATGTGTCACCGGTCTGATTGTCTCCCCTGATCCCTGATTGTTTCCACCTGTTCCCCATTACCCTCATGTGCTTATAGTCTGCGTCTTCCCTCTGTCCTGTGCCAAAGTGTTTTGTCTCATGGTCGTTCACCAAGGCCACATTCATAGCCACCGAGCCTTTTTGGAAAACTTCTTACCAACCTCGAAAGAGCGATTTTTGTTATAGTTTTCATAATCCAGCGTTTGGTTTCTTTGGACATTATTTAGCCTCCACCTCTTAGGAGAGTTTTTGTTGTGATTAGTAAACTGCTCACTGACGCCTCAGCATTTTGAGTCCTGATCAGGACAACAACAACTGCGGCAGCAACAACAACTGCAGCACTGTGGCAGCGGGGGGTGTTTAGGCTCGGCTGCAGAGTGGGTGGAGCCGGGGGGTGGTTCAGGGAACGGTGTCTGATTGTCATCAGCTGGCCTGATTGGTAATCAGTCCAGCTGATGACGATATGTGTTTGTGTATCTGAGGCTGTCTCCATCAAGGTGCTGGACGGACAGAGGATCGGGAGTGTGGAGAGCAGAGACACAGTCTGCGGTTGCAATAAAAGTAATTAACAAATATCCCTCTGGCTGCTCAGTCCTTATTGGTGCTTAGGGGGGGGAAACCTACTGGTGACGGCTACACGCGTGTCGCACTGGAGCCCAACGCGGGGCCCTTCCCCCAGCAGCATGCCACAGTTATGCGGACATGCGAAAGGCGGTGATGGATAGGCTGGGTCTGACTCCGGAGGATCACCGGCGGAGGTTTCGCGAGGCCACGATGGGGCCCGACGACCGTCCGTTTGCGTACGCGCAACGGCTGAGGGACGCCGCGACGAGGTGGCTGCAGTCCGGGAGCACAGAAGGGGCGCAGGCGGCGGTGGAGAAGGTCGTCGTGGAGCGGTTCGTGGAGGGGCTGCCGGCCGGAACAGCAGAGTGGGTCCGCTGTCACGGCCCCACGTCGCTGGAGGCCGCCATCACACGGGCGGAGGACCACCTGGCGGTGCACCCCGGCGGTCAGATGGACAGCGACAGTGCACTGGCTCCGGCCAGGCCGATGCGGCCCCTGACGCGACCCATACCGGCCCCAGTAAACACCAGCACCCTTCCCAACCCACAGGTAGTCCCTCAAACACCAGGGCAGGAGTGTTGGCGGTGCAGACAGCCCGGACACGTCCGGTGGGAGTGTCCGCTGATGGAGGTGGGCGAGGTGATCCGGGTTGCCGGCTCTCCAACACCCTCCCCAGGTCCGGGAGCGACGTACCGGTAAGAATCCAGGGGGGTGTACATCAGGCAATGGTGGATTCCGACTGTACACAGTCTATGATCCACCAGAGCCTGGTTTGACCAGGGGCATTGTGGGTGAAGATAAGGAGTGTGCATGGGGACATTCACGAGTATCCCATAGTGTCAGCGGAAATTAGACACGGGGGGACAAAGCATAATGTGAAGGTCGCGGTTAGCTCCCGCCTTACGCACCCCGTAATCTTGGGAACCGATTGGCCAGGGTTTGATAAGTTAATGGGGAAGGCTGCGGGGGTGCGTTCACGGCAGACAGGGTCATGCGGTGTGTGCGCCGTGCTCAGCGGTGACGCAAGGTTGTCCGACACTGCAGACGGGGAGGGGGAACCGGCAGAGCCTCCTATGGCGACTCCTCCGGCTCCCGAGTTTCACTCCATGGAAGATTTTCCACTCGAGCAGTCTCGGGACGATACTTTACGCTCAGCCTTTGACCAAGTGATACAAATTGATGGTCAGCTGGTGCGCCCTGACGCAGCGCAGACATATCCGCACTTCACATTGATCAGGGACAGACTGTACAGAGTGAGCCGTGACACTCACACAGGGCAGGAAAGCACCCAGTTGCTGGTGCCGAAGAGCCGCCGGGAAATTATTTTTCAGGCGGCTCACTATAACCCGATGGCTGGTGACATGGGGTATGATAAAACTCTGGACCCGATAATGACCCGATTTTATTGGCCGGGCATCCGGGCGGATGTGCGCCGTTGGTGTGCGTCCTGCCCGGAGTGTCAATTGGTAAACCCTCCGGCCATTCC
Source organism: Pseudoliparis swirei (assembly GCF_029220125.1). Taxonomy (NCBI): domain Eukaryota; kingdom Metazoa; phylum Chordata; class Actinopteri; order Perciformes; family Liparidae; genus Pseudoliparis; species Pseudoliparis swirei. Next base: position 11,310,288 of record NC_079408.1, read on the forward strand.
GAGGGCACCTTTGTGCCCTCTGCCATTAATGGAGGTTCCATTTGAGCGAATCGCTATGGACCTCATCGGGCCATTTCACTGGAGTGCACGCGGATATCGCTTTGTGTTAGTCTTCGTGGATTCTCTTCAGCACTGTAGCCAGGCTGACAGAGAGTCACAGCTCTGTGGAGCCGAGCATTCCTATAAACCTTAGTGGTAATGACTTTATGAACTTCTTTAATGAAAAGATTTTAACTATTAGGGACAAGATTAATAATCTCTTGCCCATAACCAGTGCCAATCTGTTCTCAAGTGGAATGGCCTTGGAAACCGCTGTATGCCCTGGTGTATATTTGGAGGGATTTTCTCCTATCAACCGTGACCAATTATTTTCAACGGTTTCTACTTCGAACACGTCTACCTGTCTCTTGGACCCCATCCCGACGAGGCTGCTTAAAGACGTTTTGCCTTTAATTGGCGGCTCTCTATTAGATATTATCAATGTGTCTCTGCTAACAGGCCACGTACCACACTCCTTCAAGGTGGCTGTTATTAAACCTCTCCTGAAGAAGCCCACTCTGGATCCAGAGGTATTGGCTAACTACAGACCGATCTCTAACCTCCCCTTCCTCTCCAAGATCCTTGAGAAAGTGGGATCGAATCAGTTGTGCGACTTTCTACATCATAATAGTTTATTTGAGAAATTTCAATCAAGATTTAGAAAACACCACAGCACCGAGACGGCACTGGTGAAAATTACAAATGACCTCTTAATGGCAGCAGATAAAGGACTCCTCTCTGTCCTGGTCTTGTTAGACCTTAGTGCTGCATTCGACACCATTGACCATGACATCCTGTTACAGAGACTGGAGCAGTCGATTGGCATTTCAGGCACGGCACTAATTTGGTTTAAATCCTATTTATCAGATCGATCTCAGTTTGTATTTGTAAACGATGACGCCTCGATAACCACCAACGTTAATCACGGAGTTCCACAAGGTTCTGTGCTTGGACCAATTTTATTTACCTTATACATGCTTCCTTTGGGCAATATTATCAGGAAACACTCCATAAACTTTCATTGTTATGCAGATGACACTCAACTATATTTATCGATAAAACCAGAGGAGAGCAACCAACTCTGTAAAATTCAAGCATGTCTTAAAGACATAAAAACATGGATGACCTGCAACTTCTTGATGTTAAACTCAGACAAAACCGAGGTAATTTTAATCGGCCCTGAGCACCTCAGAGATCAATTATCTGGTGATGTGGATTCTGTAGACGGCATTGCCCTGGCATCCAACACCACTGTAAAGAATCTTGGCGTTATCTTTGATCGGGACTTGTCCTTTAACTCCCACGTAAAGCAAATCTCAAGGACTGCATTCTTTCATCTACGTAATATTTCAAAATCAGGCACATCTTGTCTCAAAAGATGCAGAAAAATTGGTTCACGCTTCATTACTTGAGACTGGATTACTGCAACTCCTTATTAGCAGGCTGCTCTAATAAATCTCTTAGGTCCCTCCAGTTGATCCAGAATGCTGCAGCTCGTGTTCTCACTAAAACTAAGAAAAGAGATCACATCACTCCTGCACTAGCTGCTCTGCACTGGCTCCCAGTAAAATCAAGAATCACTTTTAAAATTCTTCTCTTAACCTACAAAGCCTTGATTGGTGATGCTCCATCATATCTTAAGGAGCTTGTCGTACCATATTGCCCCACTAGAGAGCTACGCTCACTAAATGCGGACTACTTGTAGTTCCTAGAGTCTTAAAAAGTAGAATGGGAGCCAGAGCCTTTAGTTATCAAGCTCCTCTTTTATGGAACCAGCTTCCAATTTCAGTCCGGGAGGCAGACACAGTCACCTCGTTTAAGAGTAGACTTAAGACCTTCCTCTTTGACAGAGCTTATAGTTAGGGCTGAATCAGGTTTGCCCTGGTCCAGCCCCTTGATATGCTGCTATAGGCTTATAGCTGCCGGGGACGTTTTAGGATGCACTGAGTACCTATCTCCTCATTTTTCTCTCCTTAAGGATGAATTTTCATCTCTCCATCACACATTACTAACTCTGCTTTCTCCCGAAGTCCTTTTGACTTTACGTCTCATGGGGTCATCGGACCCTATGAGACGCATAGATCCTATCTGCCTGATGGATCGTCTGGGTCGTGGAATTCCTGCTCATGACTACGCCACTGTCCTGTTGAGACTCCGCCACTCCTCCTCCCCACCGCCATCTGCCTGATGGATCGTGGAGGTCTCCATCGTGGAATATGCCTACTATGAACTATTCATACACTCTGTCATATTCATTGAATGTATTTTAACTCTAAATCTGTCCTTCTGTACACATTACATCTATTGCATCTGTCCATCCTAGGAGAGGGATCCTCCTCTGTTGCTCTCCTCCAGGTTTCTTCCCTTTTTTCCCCCTGAAGGGTTATTTGGGAGTTTTTCCTGGTCCGATGTGAGGTTTTGGGGCAGGGATGTCTATGTGTACAGATTGTAAAGCACTCCGAGACAAATTTGTAATTTGTGAAATTGGGCTATACAAATAAACTGAATTGAATTGAATTGAATTACGTAACACGATACCCGGAGGCGGTGCCCTTGCGCAACATTTCTGCAAAGAGTGTCGCACAGGCGCTGTTTCAGGTCATTTCCCGAGTCGGAATCCCAAAAGAGATTCTGACTGACCAGGGCACCCAGTGCATGTCAAGAACACTGAGAGAACTTTACGGGTTACTGGGCATCAAGTCTATTCGGACCAGTGTGTACCACCCACAGACCGACGGTCTGATGGAGCGTCTGAATAAGACTTTGAAGTCTATGATCCGTACATTTATTAATGACGATGAACGTAATTGGGATGAATGGCTTGACTCTCTGTTGTTTGCAGTACGGGAGGTTCCCCAGGCCTCCACGGGATTTTCTCCCTTTGTACTGTTGTTTGGCAGGACTCCACGGGGGGTGCTCGACCTCATTAAAGAAAACTGGGAGGAGGGGCCGAGCACCAGTGAAAACGAGATCCAGCACGTCCTGGACCTGCGAGCAAAGCTCCACACACTGGGTCAGCTGTCACGTGAGAATTTGCTCCAGGCCCAGGAGCGTCAGCAGCGGCTGTACAACAGAGGGGCCCGGCTGAGACAATTCACACCGGGAGAGAAGGTACTTGTATTGATTCCTTCTTCTAGCTCTAAACTCCTCGCCAAGTGGCAAGGGCCCTTTGTGGTCACACGGCGAGTGGGGGATGTCGACTATGAGGTGGTGCGTTCTGATAGGGGCGGAGCTACACAGATTTACCACATCAACCTCCTAAAGGCATGGAGGGAGGCGGAGTCTGTTTCTCTGGTGTCCTCGGTATCTGAGAGAGAGGAGCTGGGGCCTGAGGTCCCAAAATCCACCAATCCGGCCTCGCTCCTTTGTGAAGACAGTCTCTCCGGGACCCAGAAAACGGACATTGCCCGGTTGCAAAAGCAGTTTGCTGATGTGTTCTCTCTCCTTCCAGGACGCACAAACCTCATAGAGCACGAGATTGAGACTCCTCCGGGCGTGACGGTGCGTTTACGACCCTACAGTTTACCTGAACACAATAGAAAGGTGGTTCAGCGGGAATTGGCTGCAATGCTGGAGATGGGGGTAATAGAAGAGTCCCACAGTGCCTGGTGTAGTCCCATTGTTCTTGTGGTCAAGAAGGATGGGTCTATACGGTTCTGCGTGGACTATCGCAGGGTGAACGATGTGTCACGGTTCGATGCTTACCCAATGCCCCGGGTCGACGAGCTCCTGGACCGACTGGGCACTGCGCGTTTCTTTACGACACTGGATTTAACCAAGGGCTACTGGCAGATTCCTCTGTCGCCAGAGTCTAAGGAAAAAACGGCCTTCTCCACTCCGTTTGGGTTATACCAATTCACCACGCTTCCCTTTGGATTGTTCGGGGCCCCGGCCACCTTTCAGCGCCTCATGGACCGGGTGATGCGTCCGCACGCTGCATATGCTGCCGCCTACTTGGATGATGTGATCATACACAGCACCACCTGGGCGGAGCATGTGGGTGCGGTGCTGGAGTCCCTGAGGCAGGCGGGGCTTACGGCCAACCCGGGGAAGTGTGCAGTTGGACGGAGGGAGGTACGGTATCTGGGGTACCACTTGGGCGCCGGGCAGGTGCGCCCTCAGGTGGACAAGACCGCTGCCATCGCAGCCTGCCCGCGGCCCAAGACTAAAAAAGAGGTGAGGCAGTTTTTGGGGCTGGCGGGCTATTACAGGCGGTTCATCCCGAACTTTGCGGAGCTTACCAGCCCCATGACTGACCTGACCCGGAAAGGTGCCTCAGATCCGGTCCAGTGGATGGAGCGGTGCCAGTTGGTGTTTGAGGAGGTAAAGCAAGCTCTCTGTGGGGAACCACTCCTTCACACACCTAACTTCTCTCCCTTTACTCTGCAGACTGATGCGGCGAACAGAGGGCTGGGGCCGTTTTGTCCCAGCAGGTAGGGGGGGTTGACCGCCCCGTGCTGTACATCAGCCGCAAGCTGTCGGAGAGGGAGGGCAGGTACAGCACGGTAGAGAAGGAGTGCCTGGCCATCCGGTGGGCGGTCGACTCCCTGCGCTACTACCTCCTGGGACGCTCATTCACCCTCTGGTCGGACCACGCCCCGCTCCAATGGCTCCACCGCATGAAAGATACCAATGCCCGAATCACTCGGTGGTATCTGGCTTTACAGCCTTTTAATTTCAAGGTGATCCATAGGCCGGGGACGCAGATGGTCGTGGCTGACTTCCTCTCCCGCTCTCATGGAGTAGGTTAGGCCGGATGTTGCCCCGGCCTAAGTCGGGCGGTGGAGGTATGTGGCAGTGGGGTGTGTTTAAGCTCGGCTGCAGAGTGGGTGGAGCGGGGGTGTGGTTCAGGGAACGGTGTCTGATTGTCATCAGCTGGACTAATTGGTAATCAGATTGGTAATCAGTCCAGCTGATGACGATATGTGTTTGTGTATCTGAAGCTGTCTCCATAAAGGAGCTGGACCGACAGAAGATCGGGAGCGTGGAGAGCAGAGACACAGTCTGCGGTCACAATAAAAGTGATTAACAAATATCCCTCTGGCTGCTCAGTCCTTATTGGTGCTTAGGGGGGGTGGAAACCTACTGGTGACGGCTACACGCGTGTCACAAGCATCTATAACAACTGCGGCACCTACAACAACTGCGGCAGCAATAACAACTGTGGCACTTACAACAACTGCGGCACCTTCAACAACTGCATCACCTACAACAACTTTTTTTACCACTACAACTGCTGAAGAAGTCATTAAAAAGCAAATGTCTTTCAGATCTCCAGAAGATACATTTACAAGTGACTTGCTAGATTCATCATCTGCAGCGTTTCAAGCGCGAGCCACATTACTTGAGTCAACAGTAAGTAACAGATGATAGATAGTTTCTTGTTTCACAATTGACAGCAAAAAAGGGGCATTTTATTACACGTGTTTAGTTTTAAATTTCAAAAATACTGCAGGCAGTGTTCGGTGAATTAAAAAGACAATGCATAGCTAAAGAAACACAAGAAAATGAAATACATGTAGTAAGAAAGGAATTTCTTGTATTTCTGCAGCTTGGACCTTTGTACAAAGAAAATGTTCCTTCATTCCGCACCATCACGGTGAAATCATTCAGGTAATTTGTTCATGTTGAGATGATAAAATTCAAAGATCACTGATAATGAAGGTATACGAATGAAAAAATATAATATTGTGTAATTTCTTTTGCAGTGAGCGATCAGTCATCCAAAACATGGACATTGAATTTTCATCAACATCTGTTCCTGATAGCACTCAGATTAGAAATGTTTTGGTCGGAGCAGTTTCTCAGCTTTCAGTGTTGACACCACCTCCATTTCTGTAACAACACCAACGCCGACAACAACACCCGCACCAACAACAACAACGGCACCTACAACAACTAGGGAGCTAACAACAACTACAGTGCCAACAACAAAAGCCGCACCGACAACAATTCCAGTGACATCAACAAATACCACGCAAACATCAACTCTAGTGTCAACAACTCCCGCGCCTACAACACCTTTTGTTGCTCCCGCTACAGTTGTGGTCCTTGCAACAAATTTGGCAGAACCATTTGTTGAAGAACTCAATGACAAAACCAGCACGGAATTCAAGGCGCTTGAGGAAAAAGTCGTAAAAGTGGTTCGTTCTCACTCTGTTTATGTTTATGTTTGTTGCTTTTGCAGTTTTTCAGTTAATTCGTAGATTACTGTATTTTTAGTTTTTTTGAATGTTTCTCTTTTCTTTATTTCTACAGTATAATGACATACAGGACTGTCTCAGAAAATTAGAATATTGTGATAAAGTTCTTTATTTTCTGTAATGCAATTAAAAAAACAAAAATGTCATGCATTCTGGATTCATTACAAATCAACTGAAATATTGCAAGCCTTTTATTCTTTTAATATTGCTGATTATGGCTTACAGCTTAAGAAAACTCTAAAATCCTATCTCATAAAATTTTAATATTTCCTCAGACCAAGTAAAAAAAAAGATTTATAACAGCTGAGTGTTTGTCAAGGCTCAGGAAACCCTTGCAGGTGTTTCGAGTTAATTAGACAATTCAAGTGATTTGTTTAATACCCTACTAGTATACTTTTTCATGATATTCTAATATTTAGAGATAGGATATTTGAGTTTTCTTAAGCTGTAAGCCATAATCAGCAATATTATAAGAATGAAAGGCTTGCAATATTTCAGTTGATTTGTAATGAATCCAGAATGCATGACATTTTTGTTTTTTTAATTGCATGCCAGAAAATAAAGAACTTCATCACAATATTCTAATTTTCTGAGACAGTCCTGTATATAGTGAGGAATATGGCGATCTTTTCAGCCACTCTTACGTGGTTCAGTTCAGGTAAAATTTACCATTTTGAGACACCTACTTACTCTATTCACCATATTTAAATATTTTATGAACACAAACAAATTATTATTACACATATTTATGAGCTATTAATGGTAATATAATTTGATACATACATTTTCTTTCATGATGTAGCCAAGCTTCTACCACAACACGAGAGGGTCAGACTACTGCGAAGGTCGGGGTTGTGTTCGTTCCAACTACCAATTCGACTCAAGCAATTCCACAGGCTGCAGAAGTTGCAAAAATCTTAGTAGCCGCTGTGTCGAACCCGAACAATACCTTCAACCTCACTGTTGACGCTGCTTCCATCACTGTACTTGGTAAGTTAACACTAAGCCTGCATTTCACTCCAATAGTAGTTAATGGAAATAAGTACATCCCATGTCATTTGTATTTCATCTACGTCTGTGAGTTGGTGTGTGTCCTTTCCTGATCTTTTTTTGTAGAAATTCTTGCTTTGACAACGAGCATTCAAACTCAGAATTACCAAGAAGTCCACGGTCACATTGTCTGTTCTATGTTATTGTGTATGGGTTAATTTTAAAGAATTCCCTTTGACTCGATTATTCTTTTCATCCATCTTTTTATTTATTCATGAAGAAACAACTACATTAAATTCGACAACTGCATCCCCCACCATCGCTGCAACTACAGCTGCCAGTGCTAGAACTACAGCTAAGAGTGCTACAACTAGTTACCAATACAACTGCTGAAGCAGTCACAACAACACAATTGACTTTCAGATCTCCAGCAGAAACATTCACAAGTGACTTGTTGAATCCATCATCTGCAGCGTTTCAAACGTGAGCCGCATTGCTTGAGTCAACAGTAAGTAATAGATGATAAATAGTTTCCCGTTTAAAAATTGACAGCAAAAAAGGGTTATTTTATTTATATTATACAAGCAATTTAAATAAATGTAATAATAATTCATTTTCTGGTAGTCATTGAAAATATTGGAGGAGTAGTGTTACTACCGGCAGTGTTCGGTTAATTAACAAGACAATGCACAAGTAAAGAAACATAAGCAAGTAAAATAAATGTAGTAAGGAATGATTTTTTTGTATTTCTGCAGCTTGGACCTTTCTACAAATAAGCTTTTCCTTCATTCCGCACCATCACGGTGAATTCATTCAGGTCATTTTCATGTTAAGATAATACAATCTTAAGAGCACTGATCATGAATTCATACGAATGAAACAATATAATGTTTTGTAATTCCTTTTCCAGTGAGGGATCAATAATTCAAACCGTAGGCCTTAGATTTGCATCAACATCTGCTCCTAATGGCACTCAGATTGGAAATGTTTTGGTCGGAGCAGCTTCAATAATATCAGCCTTCAGCATTGACGCCAACTCCATTTCTGTGGATGGCACACGTAAGCAATTTTGAATACTACCTTTTTTAATATTATAGAGTTGTTGTTTGTTTTTTCAAATCAATGTATTTTCTTTTTTCTCAACCTTTACAGAGGTTTCAAGTGGAGTAAGCCACACGATCAGTCTCACCACCGCATCCTTCCTTGTGCTGATGTCATGGATCCTCTCAAGCCAACACTAGCATCATTGCTGAATACCAATTCATTTGCCATTATTGCATGACTGCCATCACTGGCATGAAAAATGACTTCTTGATGCTTGTCAAAGAAGCCTTCTACAGCTTCAGATGAAATTACTATCAGACATTATTTTTGCAATTACTGCACATATTTATGGATTAGGTTGATTGATTGATTGATTGATTGATTGAATTTATTTGTCGTTTGCCAGAGTACAGGTACAAAAGCATCGAAATTGCAAGAAAGGGTAGATGAAAGATTACAGCATAACATGAGGGAAGAAGCGAAAAAACACCAACCCCGACTATGCCCGAGAGGTACAGTGTGGGAGCAGGAAAAACACCTTAGCACATAAGCACATACATTTTAGACATGACTTGCAACGAGTAGGAAGGGGAGGGAGGTAATCCAACAACTGGGTGATCTAAGCCCATCCATTGGGGGCAGAAGATAACCAGCACCGACAAGCAGCCAGCCGGTCCGGCGCCAGCCTTACAGCGCCAGCCACAGCCCCGTCCGGTCACACTGGGGGTAAGAAGCAGGCGAAGGCGTGGGATGGGGGGAGGGGGGTAGTGAATGCAAATCAGTATATTGAAAGTTTGTGTGTGCGTGGTCTGGTATGTCGTCCTCCCCCAGGCCACAACAGACAGATGTTGATCTGAACATGTTTCTAGGTGGGAATTTCCAGGATCCTTCACCGAGCAGAATGACACAACAAGACTAATCAGCCACACAAACCATTACACCCTAAGATCTGAACAAATGTCGTGTTCTAGCATAATTTAACTTAATGGCACAGACTAATCTTTATTTATTTGTCACGTCAAAATATAAACAAGTACTAGTGGACAAGTGAATTCAGTTACTTTATGCTCAACTTCATCAGAATGCAGTTGTAGCCCTCGATTTCACACTTTAGTGAAGTTATAGTCTTCTTGGTTTTCTTCTGTTGTCCTAAAATGCAAGTAAAATGTTTGGTTTTACTTCATTCCACTACATTGCAAAGCAATATCAGAGAGGATATTGTAAAGTGAACCTGTGTTTTAAGTTAATTGAAGGAACAACACTGCAGATCATAATGACTTGTGTAACTAACCATGAACCAACTAGGGCTAGAGTTTAAACATAATGATATACACGCGCATATATGTCAAAACATTGCACTGTCAATTTTGTTATTCATATAAAGTGTATTGATATATTCTGTGCACACCTGTATTCTGTGAGTTCTTTTGCTGTTCATCCAATTTCTGTCAGACACTTTACAATGATCAGAATAAAAAATCTTTTACAAATTTAAATTTGCTCTGGTGTGATGTTTTGCAATTTTGGTATAAAGTATATCAGGACATGTTTAACATCAGGATCTTTAACTAAACCACCATTTATATGAATAGACGGCAAACGCTGCTCTGTGATTTCCTATAATCACATTTCACAATAGCATTCTACAATCAGCCAGTCTTAACTGTTGTTGTGCGAGTCAATCAGGTTTGTTCATGACAAATGGAAGTGCTGCATAGTTTACATTAAAATATTTTTGTCCTTTCAAACGCTGTTAAAGATAAAAATTCAGCTCCAACTAAAACGTAACCAGCTGTATAAAAACCAGCATAAATACCAGCATCAACGATTGTCAATTTTTTAAATAATGGATGTCAAGTCAAAGTTTTTCTGCATTTTCAGGTACCAGCAGTTAAAATGAGGATTCAGTTCAAACTTTTTAATTGTACGCTAGATGAGTATACACACAGTGAAATCAAATTTCTTATCAGGAAAAATAATTACTCAAGAATTTGATTCAATAAAATGTTTTGTTTGTGTCCCACGACTCTGGTCTCAATGGAAAATATGAACATAATTAGCTGATTCAAATTACGTCGCAGGGTTCACGACACTGTTTGATTGACAGGTGATCATTTGGAAGTGTAATGAAAAAACTAGTTTCCTCATTCATAACACTTATTAACTCACCTGTTTTAATTATATAAAGCTTAAAGTTAGACATAAGTGACAGCGGCGTGTAGTCTTAGTTTGCTCACCACAGTTCCTCCAGCGGTCCAATGCTTTTCCCATTTTTGACCTAGACAATAGCCATATAGCTTCACTCTTTTAGCTTAACTTTTCCTTTTATATCTTACAATTTCAAGTAAATACATTATTGAGTAATTATATAACAAAGCAGGTTGGTCCATACAGGTAGAGGAGGTAAGTCCCTGTCAATTGTTGAGAGGCAAGATGAAAGTCAAATTATAAATAACAGTAAATCTCTTCTATCAGTGAGTGGATTGTTTTTTCAGGAGAGTTTAACCTTTTTTGTAGAATTTCAGTCAGCAACATCAGACTTGGAGCAAACACTGTAAGCCAGCTACTTACTACCTACAGCTAGGAATCTCACTGACTCTTTGTGGACAAGTTTCAACTTCAGCAAATATTAAAAATGTAGTTATATTTTGATTGATCCATCAATCCAGCATTGTTTTTACTTGTATTCTTTCTTGCTACATTTCTGCATCACACTTCGTTCTGCACATCTTTGTTTTTCTGTAAAACTGGTATAACTTCTTTCAACATTTACATAGGTGGAATGCACCAGAAATTCCCAGGACAAAAGAAGGGAGTGTGCTATGAATTTAAGCCAAAGAACTGAGAGATTGAATGCTGAAGAAATAGACAACCATGAGTTGCGACATAAACCTTCATTCCGTTTCAACATAAAGACGTTCATAGATGTGGGCTGTCACATAAGGGGAAAGGTTTGCACTGTGACGGATGTGACCTGGACTACATTATCAGACACTGAAATAGTTCAAAACATTGAAAGCAGAAAGAGACGAAGAATTCATAACTTTTCATCTTATATCTAATCATTTTGGGTAAGTACACTTAAATATATTGATAATACAGTCAGGACATAGGTCCATACAACATGAAAGGGGGATTGTTGGGAGAATTGATTGTGCGTTAAGAAGGCACTTTTTTTTTTTATGACGGTTTTCTCAGCACCTTCACTCCTGGATCAAACACGGAACAAGCACGACCTACAGAAGTGAGCGGATTGGCCCATATAGGGCAATGGTCAATATATATTACATTGGTTCCTCCATAAATACATTTAATGCCGCGTATCCACATCCAGTATGCTTTAATTTAATTATTCATACTCAAAGAATTTTTTTTATATTGTGCTGAGAATTACTGAAACAATGTGAAATAATTAATTATTGTTAAACTTCGATAACATATATATATATATATATATATATATATATATAATTTGTTAGTTTATAAACACATAATTCAGCATATTTTGAGTCATTTGACGTAACAGGCTGCCCTTGTTCACAAATACAAGTATATAATTTTTTAAATACCATTGTTACAGGCAATAGGCATTCAGCTTTTATACAAGAATAACACTTTCTGTAGCATGTGGTAAAAATAATAATAATTATTAACTCACCTGTTTTAATGATAGTATAGCTTAAAGTTAGACATAATTGAGGGCGTGGTCACTTTGAGTAAAGTCTCAGTTTGCTCACCACAGTTCCTCTGGCGGTCCACCGCATTGCACATTTTTGACATAGCCTTACACTTTGAGCTTCATTTTCCCTATTATATATTTTGTTGATATTAGTAAATACATGATTAGGTCTTCATATAACTAAGGAGAATGGTATATAGAGGTAGAGGAGGCAGCTCCCTGTACATTTTTGAGAAGCAAGATCAAGTTTAAATTATAAACAAGAGTAATTCTCTTCTATCAATTAGTAGATTATGTGTTCAGGAGAGAGTTTAAACCAACTTTAGCAAAAGTAAAACATTTAGTTAAACTTTGCTTGATATATAAATCCAAGTACAAGGGAAGTTAAATAAGAATACATTTAATATATATAGAGCATTTTAAGGTACTTAAAGACATGCTGTATCCTCACATAATATTTCCATGGTTTGTAAAATCTTAAAGTTGTGTAGTTAAAGTACATTTTGTAGTGTTAACAATTTGATATTTAACGTGGTAAATATTAAAGAAAACCTGGATAATCAACAGCAGTTCATTTGTTTTTATTAAAATAATATGTGAGAATTGTTAAAAAGAATATTCAGTTTTTTTGTTCAGGTGAAGGACACTGGGCCTTCTCCAGAACATAATTAACAGCACTAACAACACTGTTCCAAGTGACTGCTAATATATAAATGTATTAGTGTTAGTTAAAATGTTATCACAAAGGGAAAAGTTACTACAGAAAGAAGTTGATAGATGCATATATTGTTTTATCTATTTAACCCTTGTGTTGCCTTCGGGTCATTTTGACCCGAATCAATATTACACCCTCCCCCCGCCTTCGGATTAATTTGACCCCATTCAATGTTTAATGTCGGTGTTCTTTCGGTCGTCAACAAACAAACATAAAGTGCCTCACACTTAAACTTGGAAAACAATATTAATTCTAATAATTTTCTGGAGGTTTTAATTGCTGGCGTCAAATTGAACCCAAAGGGTAAAATATGTTAGTAAATATAAAGGTAACAGGAGGGTGAAACATTGAATCGGGTCAAAATGACCCATATAGGCGGGGGGAGGGTGTAATATTGATTCGGGTCAAAATGACCCGAAGGCAACACAAGGGTTAAACGCTAATAAATGAAACGCAAAAGGTTTTAGCGTAATGTGTTTCTAAAACGATTTCTGTATTGTTTAATTTCATAGACGAAAAAAAAACGAGATGGATGTTGGAAAGATAGTATCGATTATCGTCATTCTCATAGGTAAGTTGTTCGACAATGAAACGAATGCTTTTGAAGGTTATTTATGAACTACATTGAAAAGTTCTTGTGAATAATTGTTCAGATAAAGTCATGGCCAATATCTTATCTAATGTGTCTTGTAAAAACTCAAATCAGTGGCACATACAATGGCGACAATCACAACAACTGCGGCACCTACAACAACTGCGGCACCGACAACAACTGCGGCACCTACAACAACTGCGGCACCGACAACAACTGCGGCACCTACAACAACTGCGGCACCGACAACAACTGCGGCACCAACAACAACTGCGGTACCAACAACAACTGCGGCACCGACAACAACAGCCGCACCAACAACAACAACTGCGGCACCAACAACAACTGCGGCACCTACAACAACAGCCGCACCTACAACAACTGTGGCACCAACAACAACTGCGGCACCGACAACAACAGCTGCACCAACAACAACAGCCGCACCTACAACAACTGTGGCACCAACAACAACTGCGGCACCAACAACAACTGCGGCACCAACAACAACTGCGGCACCGACAACAACAGCCGCACCAACAACAACAACTGCGGCACCTACAACAACAGCCGCACCTACAACAACTGTGGCACCAACAACAACTGCGGCACCGACAACAACAGCCGCACCTACAACAACTGTGGCACCAACAACAACTGCGGCACCTACAACAACAGCCACACCTACAACAACAACTGCGGCACCTACAACAACTGCGGCACCAACAACAACTGCGGCACCTACAACAACAGCCGCACCGACAACAACTGCGGCACCTACAACAACTGCGGCACCAACAACAACTGCGGCACCAACAACAACTGCGGCACCTACAACAACTGTGGCACCAACAACAACTGCGGCACCAACAACAACTGCAGCACCTACAACAACTGCGGCACCTACAACAACTGCGGCACCAACAACAACTGCGGCACCTACAACAACTGTGGCACCTACAACAACTGTGGCACCTACAACAACAGCCGCACCTACAACAACTGCGGCACCAACAACAACAGCCGCACCTACAACTGCGGCACCAACAACAACTGCGGCACCTACAACAACAGCCGCACCGACAACAACTGCGGCACCTACAACAACAGCCGCACCTACAACAACTGCGGCATCAACAACTGTGACAACAACAGCCGCACCTACAACAACTGCGGCACCTACAACAACTGCGGCAACAACAGTCGCACCTACAACAACTGCGGCACCTACAACAACAGCCGCACCTACAACAACTGCGGCACCAACAACAACTGCGGCACCTTCAACAACTGCGGCACCTACAACAACTGCGGCACCTACAACAACTGCAGCACCTACAACAACTGCGGCACCTACAACAACTGCGGCACCTACAACAACAGCTGCACCAACAACTACTGCAGCACCTACAACAACTGCGGCACCTACAACAACTGCAGCACCTACAACAACTGCAGCACCTACAACAACTGCGGCACCTACAACAACTGCAGCACCTACAACAACTGCGGCACCTACAACAACTGCAGCACCTACAACAACTGCAGCACCTACAACAACTGCGGCACCTACAACAACAGCCGCACCAACAACAACTGCAGCACCTACAACAACTGCGGCACCTACAACAACAGCCGCACCAACAACAACTGCAGCACCTGCAACAACTGCGGCACCAACAACAACTGCAGCACCTACAACAACTGCGGCACCAACAACAACTGCAGCACCTACAACAACTGCAGCACCTACAACAACTGCGGCACCTACAACAACAACTGCGGCACCTACAACAACTGCAGCACCAACAACAACTGCACCACCAACAACAACAGCTGCACCTACAACAACTGCAGCACCAACAACAACTGCGGCACCAACAACAACAGCCGCACCTACAACAACTGCAGCAGCACCTACAACAACTGCGGCACCAACAACAACAGCTACACCTACAACAACTGCGGCACCAACAACAACAGCTGCACCTACAACAACTGCAGCACCAACAACAACGGCGACACCTTCAACAACTGCGGCACCTACAACAACTGCAGCACCAACAACAACTGCGGCACCTACAACAACAGCCGCACCAACAACAACAGCTGCACCTACAACAA
The DNA here is from genome assembly GCF_029220125.1 of Pseudoliparis swirei. NCBI lineage: Eukaryota > Metazoa > Chordata > Actinopteri > Perciformes > Liparidae > Pseudoliparis > Pseudoliparis swirei. The sequence goes on from NC_079408.1 coordinate 11,325,671, forward strand.
CTGCGGCACCAACAACAACTGCGGCACCTACAACAACAGCCGCACCAACAACAACAGCTGCACCTACAACAACTGCAGCACCAACAACAACTGTGGCACCGACAACAACTGCAGCACCAACAACAACAACTGCGGCACCTACAACAACTGCAGCACCAACAACAACTGCGGCACCTACAACAACTGCAGCACCAACAACAACAACAGCTGCACCTACAACAACTGCAGCACCAACAACAACAGCTGCACCTACAACAACTGCGGCACCAACAACAACTGCGGCACCGACAACAACTGCAGCTTCAACAACAACAACAACTGCGGCACCTACAACAACTGCAGCACCAACAACAACTACAGCACCAACAACAACTGCAGCACCAACAACAACAACAACTGCGGCACCCACAACAACTGCAGCACCAACAACAACTGCAGCACCAACAACAACAACAACTGCGACACCTACAACAACTGCGGCACCGACAACAACTGCAGCACCAACAACAACAACAACTGTGGCACCTACAACAACTGCGGCACCTACAACAACTGCAGCACCAACAACAACTGCTGCACCAACAACAACTGCGGCACCTACAACAACAGCTGCACCAACAACAGCCGCACCAACAACAACTTTGGCACCTACAACAACAGCTGCACCAACAACAACTTCGGCACCTACAACAACTGCGGCACCTTCAACAACTGCGGCACCTACAACTACTCCCATGCCGACAACAACTGCCCCACCGACAACAACTGCAGCACCAACAACAACAACAACTGCGGCACCTACAACAACTGCAGCACCAACAACAACTGCAGCACCAACAACAACTGCAGCACCAACAACAACAACAACTGCGGCACCTACAACAACTGCAGCACCAACAACAACTGCAGCACCAACAACAACAACTGCGGCACCTACAACAACTGCAGCACCAACAACAACTGCAGCACCAACAACAACAACAACAACTGCGGCACCTACAACAACTGCGGCACCGACAACAACTGCAGCACCAACAACAACAACAACTGCGGCACCGACAACAACTGCGGCACCTACAACAACTGCAGCACCTACAACAACTGCGGCACCTACAACAACAGCTGCACCAACAACAGCCGCACCAACAACAACTTCGGCACCTTCAACAACTGCGGCACCTACAACTACTCCCATGCCGACAACAACTGCCCCACCGACAACAACTGCAGCACCTTCAACAACTGTGGCACCTACAACAACTCCCACACAGACAACAACTACAATGCCAACAACAACTGCAGCACCTACAACAACTTTGTTTACCACTACAACTGCTGAAGAAGTCATTACAAAGCAAATGTCTTTCAGATCTCCAGAAGATACATTTACAAGTGACTTGCTAGATTCATCATCTGCAGCGTTTCAAGCGCGAGCCACATTGCTAGAGTCAACAGTAAGTAATAGAAGATAGATCGTTTCTTGTTTCACAATTGACAGCAAAAAAGGGGCATTTTATTACACGTGTTTAGTTTTAAATTTCAAAAATATTGAACACAGATAAATTATCTGGTAGTCATTGAAAATATTGGAGGAGTGTTACTACAGGCAGTGTTCGGTGAATTAAAAAAACAATGCACAGCTACAGAAACACAAGAAAATGAAATACTTGTTGTAAGAAAGGAATTTCTTGTATTTCTGCAGCTTGGACCTTTGTACAAAGAAAATGTTCCTTCATTCCGCACCATCACGGTGAGATCATTCAGGTAATTTGTTCATGTTGAGATGATAAAATTCGAAGAGCAATGATCATGAAAGTATACGAATGAAACAATATAATATGTTGTAATTTCTTTTGCAGTGAGGGATCAGTCATCCAAATCATGGACATTGAATTTTCATCAACATCTGCTCCTGATAGCACTCAGATTGCAAATGTTTTGGTCACAGCAGTTTCAAACATCTCAGTTATCAGCATTGACACCACCTCCATTTCTGTAACAACTCCAACGCTGACAACAACAACGGCACCTACAACAACTACAGTGCCAACAACAAAAGCCACACCGACAACAATTCCAGTGACATCAACAAATACCACGCAAACATCAACTCTTGTGTCAACAACAACTCCCGCGCCTACAACACCTTTTGTTGCTCCCGCTACAGTTGTGGTCCTTGCAACAAATTTGGCAGAACCATTTGTTGAAGAACTCAATGACAAAACCAGCACGGAATTCAAGGCGCTTGAGGAAAAAGTCGTAAAAGTGGTTCGTTCTCACTCTAATTATGTTTCTGTTTGTTGCTTTTGCAGTTTTACAGTTAATTCGTAGATTATTGTATTTTAAGTTTGTTGTCTTCTTCTATTTTCTTCATTTCTACAGTATAATGAAATCTATAGTGAGGAATATGGCGATCTTTTCAGCCACTCTTTTGTGGTTGAGTTCAGGTAAAATTTACCATGTTGAGAATTATACTTACTTTATTCACAATGTTTAAATCATTGAATGACAACACAAATTATCATTAATGTTAATGAAATTTGATACATATATTTTCTTTCATGATGCAGCCAAGGTCCCACCATAACACGAGCGAGTGTGACTACTGCGAAGGTCGGGGTTGTGTTTGCAAAAACGAATTTGACTCAAGCGATCCCACAGGCTGCAGATGTCGCAAAAACCTTAGTAGCCGCTGTGTCGAACCCAAACAGTACCTTCAACATCACTATTGATGCTGCTTCCATCACTGTACTTGGTAAGTAAACAACAAGCCTGCATTTCACTCCAATAGTAGTGAATGGAAATAAGTATATCCCATGCAATTTGGAATTCATCTAAGTCTGTGAGTTGGTGTGTGTCCTTTCCTGATCTTTTTTTGTACAAATTCTTGCTTTGACAATGAGCATTCAAACTCAGAATTACCAAGAAGTCCAGTGTCACATTATCTGTTCTATGTTGTAATGTGTGTTTGTTTTAGAGAATGCCCTTTGGCTACCATTATTCTTTTATTCCATTTTTTTGTCTTTTTATTAAAGAAACAACTACATTAAATTCGACAACTGCATCCCCCACCATTGCTGCAACTACAGCTGCCAGAGTTACAACTACAGTTACCACTACAACTGCTGAAGCAGTCACAACAGCACAATTGACTTTCAGATCTCCAGCAGAAACATTTACAAGTGACTTGTTGAATCCATCATCTGCAGCGTTTCAAACGCGAGCCGCATTGCTTGTGTCAACAGTAAGTAATGGATGATAGATCATTTCATGTTTCATAATTGACACCAAAAAAGGATTATTTTATTTATCTGATACAAGAAAATGAAATAAATGTAATAAGAATTCATTTTCTGGTCGTCATTGAAAATATTGGAGGAGTAGTGTTACTACCGGCAGTGTTCGGTGAATTAAAAAGACAATGCAAGTAAAGAAACACAAGCACATGAAATACATGGAGTAAGAAATGATTTTTTTGTATTTCTGCAGCTTGGACCTTTCTACAAAGAAGCTTTTCCTTCATTCCGCACCATCACGGTGAATTCATTCAGGTAATTTGTTCATTTTGAGGTGATAAAATGCTAAGAGCACTGATCATGAATTTATACGAATGATCAATATAATATTTTGAAATTCCTTTTCCAGTGAGGGATCAATAATTCAAACCGTAGGCCTTAGATTTTCATCAACATCTGCTCCCAATGGCACTCAGATTGGAAATGTTTTGATCAGAGCAGCTTCAAACATCACAGCCTTCAGCATTGACCCCACCTCCATTTCTGTGGATGGCACACGTAAGCAATTTTAAATACTACCTTTTTTAATATTATAGAGTTGTTTGTTTTTTCAAATCGGTCTTTTCTTTTTTCTCAACCTTTACAGAGGTTTCAAGTGGAGTAAACAACAAGATCAGTCTCACCACCGCATCCTTCCTTGTGCTGATGTCATGGATCCTCTCAAGCCAACAATAGCATCATTGCTGAATGCCATTATTACATGACTGCCATCACTGGCATGAAAAATGACTTATTGATTCTTGTCAAAGAAGCCTTCTACAGCTTCAGATGAAATTACTATCACATATTAGTTTTGAAATTACTGCACATATTTATGGATTAGGTTGATGTCAATCTGAAAATGTTTGTAGGTGGGAATTTCCAGGATCCTTCACCGAGCAGAATGACACAACAAGACTAATCAGCCACACAAACCATTACACCCTAAGATGTGAACAAATGACGTGTTCTAGCATAATTTAACTTAATGGCACAGACAGGCATCTTTATTTATTTGTCACGTCAAAATATAAACAAGTACTAGTGGACAAGTGAATTCAGTTACTTTATGCTCAACTTCATCAGAATGCAGTTGTAGCCCTCGATTTCACACTTTAGTGAAGTTATAGTCTTCTTGGTTTTCTTCTGTTGTCCTAAAATGCAAGTAAAATGTTAGGTTTTACTTCATTCCACTACATTGCAAAGCAATATCACAGAGGATATTGTAAAGTGAACCTGTGTTTTAAGTTAATTGAAGGAACAACACTGCAGATCATTATGACTTGTGTAACTAACCGTGAACCAACTAGGGCTAGAGTTTAAACATAATGATATGTTAAAACATTGCAGTCAATTTTGTTATTCATATATTCTGTGCACACCTGTCTTCTGTGTGATGTTTTGCAATTTTGGTATAAAGTATATCAGGACATGTTTAACGTCAGGATCTTAAACTAAACCACCATTTATATGAATAGACAGCAAACGCTGCTCTGTGATTTCCTATAATCACATTTCACAATAGCATTCTAGCCAGTCTTAACTGTTGTTGTGCGAGTCAATCAGGTTTGTTCATGACAACTGGAAGTACTGCATAGTTTACATTTAAAGCTGTGTGTTCTTTCAAATGCTGCCAGACAGTCAAAGAGAAAAGTTCAGCTCCAACTAAAACGTAACCAGCTGTATAAAAACCAGCATAAATACCAGCATCAACGATTGTCAATTTTTTTCATAATGGATGTCAAGTCAAAGTTTTTCTGCATTTTCAGGTACCAGCAGTTAAAATGTGGATTCATTTCAAACTTTTTTATTGGACGCTAGATGAATATACACACAGTGAAATCAAATTTCTAATCAGGAAAAATAATTACTCAAGAATTTGATGAAATAAAATGTTTTGTTTGTGTCCCACGACTCTGGTCTCAATGGAAAATATGAACATAATTAGCTGATTCAAATTACGTCGCAGGGTTCACGACACTGTTTGATTGACAGGTGATCATTTGGATCAGGGTGTCTACAGGAATAAACCAGTGAAATTTAAGACTTTTTAAGACCACGTCTAAATAAAATTTAAGACCTAACTTACGATGGAAATATACATTCATCTAAATTAATTAATTCAAAGTAAACACCCTGATGTCTGTTCAAAATTAACAGTATGGTGTAATGCAAAAGGATAACACAAATGTCATTGCTGTTGTAAATTATATTTATTAATACATTTTCAGAACATTTAAGTCCCATGAACAAATGTCTATAAAATTAAGTAAATATATTTTTAATATACGTGCAACATAGTTCCTTTTGAACAAAAAATCTATAAAATAACATAAATAACATCTCCAGCTGCTTTTAAAATGCAAATCCATTTACATAATAGAATGTATGTGTGTGTGTGTGTGTGTGTGTGTGAGCGAGTGAGTGAGTTCTCATGTCTCTATGTGATGGATGTTTGTGCACAGGTTCATGTCTACTCCTGAGCTTTTGTGAATATACTAGGATAACAATCCTTTTCAAACTGTATTCATATAAAAACTTCCAGTTGACATTTGGTCCATTCCCCTGGAAAAAAGAAAGAAAAAAGGCAGACATTAGTTATACAACAGTCAACACATCTCTTTATGACACCACCACTTCAGATTAATGTCAGACTGGATAAATATGAATAAATACTATTTTTACAAATTAAGCAACGTGAGCCATCCCTTGAGCCTAGTGTATATTATTTAGACATATTGACAGGTAAACACCACTCTACTACCATTCTAAAACTATTTTTAATTAGTCTAATTAATGTGTAGTGCGCCTATCCATAGCTGTTATTAACTTGACACATGAGTAAAGCTTAACTATATGATACACATACTCATATACATGAGGTTAGTTAATACATATATATTTATGTTAGACTTACTTTGAGATGCTTGAAGTGGGTCCTGGCCAGTGTCATGGCCCATGAGCTGTGCTCCATAGGATCCTGACGGGACGTAGTCATTTCACCAAGAGCGCACATGAAGTCCAGTTGTCTGCTCTCGGTGGTCTGTGTTATTTTTCACAGCACTAGTAATTATATAACAAAGCAGGTTGGTCCATACAGGGAGAGGACGTAAGTCCCTGTCAATTTCTGAGAGGCAAGATGAAAGTCAAATTATAAATAACAGTAAATCTCTTCTATCAGTGAGTGGATTGTTTTTTCAGGAGAGTTTAAACCTTTTTTGTAGAATTTCAGTCAGCAACATCAGACTTGGAGCAAACACTGTAAGCCAGCTACTTACTACCTACAGCTAGGAATCTCACTGACTCTTCGTGGGCAAGTTTCAACTTTAGCAAATATTAAAAATTTAATTATATTTTGATTGATCCATCAATCCAGCATTGTTTTTACTTGTATTCTTTCTTGCTACATTGCTGCATCACTCTTCGTTATGCACTTTGTTTTACTTTGTCATACTGGTTTCAATACTGGTTTCAACATTCACAAAGGTGGAATGCACCAGAAATTCCCAGGACAAAAGAAGGGAGTGTGCTATGTGTTGTGCACCGACAGATATGCTAGAGAGGTTCAGGTCATTTATGTTCGCTTTCTCTCATTCCAGGCTTCCTGATTGTTTTCACCTGTCATCACACCTGTCTCCTATGCTCATCAGTGTCAGCCCCGCCCCTGATTGGTCCCACCTGTGTCTTGTTACCATGTGCTTAAATTCCCCTGTCTCCCAGTGTTCCTTGTCAGTTCGTCTGGTCTTTTGCCATGATCAGGTCGGGTTATGTTGTGCTCTTGAAAAGTTTTTGATCCCTCACTACGTGAGCGCTTTCATTTTGTTCACTGCAGAACCGAAAAATAAAGTACTTACAAATACTTTATCTCTGTCTCCCGGGTCGTGCAATTGGGTCCTACTTCCTAAGTGTCTGAGATCGTAACAGAACGAACTGACCACATTATGGACCCAGCCGACCCAAGAACGCTTCACGCCGCTCTGTCGGTACAGGGCGTGACGATTTTTCATCACGAGGAAAAACTGGACAAAGTCAGCCGGGAAATACAAGAGCTGAGAGGACACCAGGCCGGGGTTCAGGAAGAATTATCTACACAGATGCAACAACTGGTTGCCCAAATGAATAATTTTTTCACTCATCAACAGACTGCTCCTCCGGTGACGTCATCCACAGCTGAGAATTTGCCTGTCAATACTCCAGCTGACGACCCAGGTCAGGCTGTTTCCTCCCCGTTACGGCTGGCTCTTCCGGAGAGATTTTCCGGACACTCTTCGAATTGCAGAGCCTTTCTGGTACAGTGTGATCTGCATTTTCAACACAACCCAGCAGCTTTTTTATCTGAGCATGGTAAAGTGGCGTTTATTGTGTCTCATTTAACGGGAAGAGCTGCAGCCTGGGCTACTGCAGAATGGTCTAGAGACACCGAACTATGTTACTCATTGGCCGATTTCATAGAGACTATGAGGCGCATTTTGACCACTCATCGCCTGCTACGGAGGCCAGCAGAAGACTGTTTCAAATACGCCAGCTCAACCGTCAGGTGGTTGATTATGCCATCGAGTTTCGTACAGCAGCAGCGGACAGCGGATGGAATGTTCCGGCTCTTCGTGACGCCTTCATGACAGGACTTTCGAACCGATAAAGGACCAGCTGGCTCCACTGGAGACACCCGGGATCTGGAATCCTCATCGCTGTGGCCATCCGGATCGATAACCGTCTTCGAAAGAGAGAGGAGCGTCGACGCAACCGAGATGTTATTCCCAGCTTCCAGAATTCGCCTCGAGGGTCGCGCCGCCAGCGGAGGATTTCCAGCTCATGTTACCGGACCATCTGAGGACTACACTTCCGAATGACTCCGTGAACCCATGCAGCTTGGAAGAACCAGGCTTTCTGGAGGAGAGGCAGCGCCGTCACGGAGGGTTGCTGTTTCTACTGCGCCAGCCGGGTCATCAACTCGCTTCATGCCCGGGAAAGATCGTGCTCACCAGTCAAAAGGAGGCGCTGGTGAGCAAGTTTCCTGAGACTTCCCTCCTCGACCTGTTACTCAGGTAGACATTTGTATTAACAATCAGACCATTGACCAGGGTGTGTTAATAGACTCAGGGGCTGACGAAAGCCTTATAGACTGGGGCCTAGTCAAACAGCTAAAATCCAAAACTGTCCCGCTATCTCATCCTGTTAGTGCCAGTGCCTTAGACGGCCGCTTGTTGTTCACAGTTACCCATTGCACTGAGCCCATACAGATTACTATAAATAAGGACCATACCGAGAGCATGCAATTTCATATTTTTGAGTCGACTCAGCACCCGATTATTTTGGGGTTTCCTTGGTTGAAGATCCACAATCCTCACATAGACTGGCCTTCAGGAAAGTTAAGGAATGGGAGAGGATTGTAAAGGCAGTGTAAACTTGCAACCTGTTAATGCACCAACAGACTCTAGTAGGATCATTATAGATCACCCTGACTATCCTGATCTACACAAGGTACCTTCCTGTTACCATGATTTAAAAGAAGCGTTTAACAAGTCTAAAGCCTTGTCGCTACCTCCTCACCGAGATTTTGACTGTCCCATTGATCTCTTACCGGAGCCCCCATTCCCAAGGGGAGACTTTACTCGATTTCGAGACCTGAGAGAACAGCAATGGATGAATACATCTCCTCTTCACTCAAATCAGGGATTATCCGTCCTTCATCGTCTCCAGCCGGAGCGGATTCTTTGTGGGAAAGAAAGACGGGTCTCTGAGACCTTGCATAGACTACAGTCCACTAAATGACATTACGGTGAAGAACCGCTATCCTCTGCCACTCATGTCATCTGCTTTTGAACTGCTTCAAACGGCCAAGATATTCACCAAGTTGGATTTAAGAAATGCATATCACTTGGTTAGAATAAAACAAGGGATGAGTGGAAGACTGGATTCAACACTCAGAATGGTCACTATGAGTACTTGGTAATGCCTTTTGGACTGTGCAATGCACCGCTGTTTTCAAGCTTTTGTGAATGAGGTTTTTGGGAATTCTTGAATATTTCAGTGTTTGTGTATCTGGATGACATACTGATTTTCTCCCCAGACGCTAAATCTCATGTTAACCATGTCCGCCAAGTTTTGCAGAAACTACTGGATAATCAGCTATATGTCAAGGCAGAGAAGTGCGAGTTCCACACAGAAGAGGTGTCTTTCTTAGGATACATAGTCTCACCTAATCATATCCAAATGGATCCTGCGAAAGTCAGTGCAGTATCCCAGTGGCCCACACCAGACTCCAGGAAAAAGGTTCAGCAGTTCCTAGGATTTGCTAACTTCTATAGGAAGTTTATTAGGAATTTCAGTTCTGTTGCTGCTCCTCTGCATGTTCTGACTTCTCCTAAGGTTCCCTTCAAGTGGACCCCCCAGGCGGATCTTGCTTTCAAACTTCTCAGAGATAGATTCACATCAGCTCCCATACTCACCATTCCAGATCCCCAGCGCCAGTTTATGGTCGAGGTGGATGCTTCCAATGAGGGAATTGGAGGAGTACTGTCTCAACGTTCTGCAGAAGACAACAAGATGCATCCATGTGCTTACCTGTCGCGGAAGTTGACAACGGCAGAGCGGAATTATGACGTGGGAAACAAGGAATTGTTAGCTGTAAAAGCTGCCTCGAGGAATGGAGACACTGGCTGGAGGGTGCAGAGCAACCGTTTTAGTCTGGACAGATCACAAGAATCTAGAATATATAAGAAAGGCTAAGCGTCTCAACTCCCGTCAGGCCAGGTGGACACTTTTCTTTAGTAGATTCAACTTCACACTCTCTTTTCGTCCCGGGTCTCAGAATCAAAACCCGATGCTTTGTCTCGTCTTTACGATCCCGAACCACTTGCGGTAGAGCCCAAGACCATCCTTCCACTTAACCGGGTGATCGGAGCCTTTTCCTGGCAAGTGGAGTCAGACGTTAAAGAGGCAAATGTCATGAATCCAGCGCCTAGCGAGTGTCCCAACAATCTGCTGTTTGTTCCTGAGGCTCTTCACCCAAGGTCATCCACTGGGCTCACTCATCTGTGCTTTCGTGCCATCCGGGAGTAGCAAGAACAATGTTCAGGATTCAACAACGTTTCTGGTGGCCATCCATGAAGAAAAATGTGGCCGAGTATGTAGCGGCTTGTCCGGTGTGCGTGTAATAAGACCTCATCTCAAGTTAAGATGGGCTTGCTCCAGCCGCTGCCGATTCCCCATCGTCCTTGGTCACACATTTCGATGGATTTTGTGACAGGATTTCCCTCATCCAGAGGCAAGACTACGGTTCTAACAGTGGTTGATCGATTTTCAAAATGGCTCACTTCATCCCATTGACCAAGCTTCCTCTGCCAAAGTCACCGCAGAGGTCATGATGAATCACGTATTCAGGATCCATGGATTCCCTAATGACATTGTTTCCGACAGGGTCCACAATTCATTTCCGCCTTCTGGAAAGAGTTTTGTCGACTCATAGGTGCCACCGTCAGCCTGTCATCAGGATATCACCCTCAGTCAAATGGACAGTCGGAGCGTCTGAACCAAGAACTAGAGACTACGCTCGTTGTCTCGTCTCCCGAACCAGACCACCTGGAGTGACCACCTCACATGGGTCGAGGTTGCCCACAATACCCTTCCCACGGCGGCCACAGGTCTCTCTCCATTCCATTGTGTCAATGGTTTCCAGCCTCCACTTTTCCCTAACAACGAGGAAGAGGTGATGGTTCCATCGGCACATGCCATGATCAGACGTTGTCGCAGAGTTTGGGCTGGTGCGCCAGTCTCTTCTCCGAAGTTCAGCTCGGATGAAGGCTGTTGCGGACGTTCATCGCAGGGTCGCTCCCTCCTACAGTCCAGGCCAAAGGTTTGGCTCTCTACCAAAGACTTACCACTCCATGTCGCCTCAAAGAAACTGGCTCCGAGATTTGTGGGTCCGTTTCCAGTGTCCAGAGTCATCAACCCGGCGGTCGCTTGCAACTCCCAGGACCTTGAGAGTGCACCCAACGTTTCACGTTAGTAGAATCAAGCCGGTGTGTGAGAGCACACTTGTTCCCGCCTCCAAGCCCCCTCCACCGCCCCAGTTCTTTGAAGGGGGTGACGTTTACAAGGTCCGTAAGCTACTGGAGGTCCGTAATAGGGAGGGCAAGCAATTCCTGGTAGACTGGAAGGGTTACGGTCCTGAGGCTAGAAGCTGGATAGCTGCTTCATTTATCGTAGACAAGACTCTTATCCACGACTTTTACAATCAGCCTGGGCCATCAGGAGTTGGCCCTAGAGGGGTACTGTTGTGCACCGACAGATATGCTAGAGAGGTTCAGGTCATTTATGTTCGCTTTCTCTCATTCCAGGCTTCCTGATTGTTTTCACCTGTCATCACACCTGTCTCCTATGCTCATCAGTGTCAGCCGCCCCTGATTGGTCCCACCTGTGTCTTGTTACCATGTGCTTAAATTCCCCTGTCTCCCAGTGTTCCTTGTCAGTTCGTCTGGTCTTTTGCCATGATCAGGTCGGGTTATGTTGTGCTCTTGAAAAGTTTTTGATCCCTCACTACGTGAGCGCTTTCATTTTGTTCACTGCAGAACCGAAAAATAAAGTACTTACAAATACTTTATCTCTGTCTCCCGGGTCGTGCAATTGGGTCCTACTTCCTAAGTGTCTGAGATCGTAACACTATGATTTTAAGCCAACGAACTGAGAGATTGAATGCTGAAAAACAATAGACAACCATGAGTTACGTCATGAACCTTCATTCCGTTTCAACATAAAGACGTTCATACATGTGGGCTGTCACATAAGGGGAAAGGTTTGCAACTAAATAAAAAGTAAACAGGCCTATTGCTGTCTTAATACGCAGGCGATACAATATATAAAATAATAATAAATAATAATTGAGTACCCTTTTTTTAATTAATAAACGCATTGTAGAAAAGCAAGACAACAAACGGCAAATATATGTTGATTAGAAACGTATTTGTAAGATGTCAAATACAAACGTAATCGGGGGAGAAATACCTTTCAGGTAAATGTAATTTCAAATTACGTTTTAGTTCTGGGGGAACTTCATTTTCATAAAACATGTCAAATCTTTTTTTATTAATATAAAATGTATTCATATATTTTGTGAATACCAGTATTCTGTGCGGCTGTTTGTTGTTCATACAATTACTGTCAGAAACTTTACAATGACAAGAATACAAAATATTTTAAGAATTTAAATTATCAATGTGTGATGTTTTGCAATTTACAGACATGTGTTAATGTCAGGAGGTTTAACTAAACCATAATATTAAGACTCAATCAAACCCTGCTTTGTGATTTCTCATAATCACATTTCACAATAGCATCAGACAATCAACCGATTATTGTCAAAATATTGTCAAACACTGCCAGATAGCCGGAGAGAAACGTTGTTTGTTAAATCAGCTCAAACTAAAAAGTAACCACCAACATCAAAACCAGCATCAACCATTGGCAGAGTCAATTCTTTACAATGCCTCTCAACTCAAAGCTCATGTTTGTGTCCCAAAACTCTCGTCTCAATGGTGAAATATGTACATTACATTACATTACATGTCATTTAGCAGAAGCTTTTATCCAAAGCGACTTACAATAAGTGCATTTCAACCTAGAGTATAAACTAAGAACAACAAGAATACAGGAAGTAACATTTCATAACATAGTCGAACTACAAAAGTACCATAAGTAAGTGCTATTTAAGTGCCACTGAAGTGCAAATCTGTGTTTTAATCCAGATATAGTCGGAAAAGATGTGTTTTTAGTCTCCGGCGGAAGATGTAGAGACTTCCTGCTGTCCTGATGTCAGTGGGGAGCTCGTTCCACCACTGAGGAGCCAGGACAGAAAACAGTCTGGATTTCGAGTGATTAGCTCGAGGTGCAGGAGGCACAAGTCGATTACGCTGTTGCCGAGCGGAGCGAACGTGCCGGGGTGTACGGTGTGACCATATCCCGAATGTAGACGCGGGGCCCGATCCGTTCAGAGCGCGGTACGCCAGAACCAATGTTTTGAAGCGGATGCGAGCAGCCACCGGTAACCAGTGGAGAGAGCGGAGGAGCGGAGTGGTGTGGGTGAATTTCGGGAGACTGAAGACCAGTCGAGCTGCTGCATTCTGGATGAGCTGCAGGGGTCGGATGGCCTTAGCAGGTAGACCAGCCAGGAGGGAGTTGCAGTAGTCAAGGCGTGAAATGACCAGAGCCTGGATCAGAACCTGCGCCGCCTTCTGAGTAAGAAGAGGCCGTATTCTCCTGATGTTGTGCAGCATGTACCTACAGGAACGCGTCGTCGCAGCGATGTTGGCCGTCAGGGAGAGTTGACTGTCGAGTGTCACCCCGAGGTTCCTGGCAGTCAGGGTAGGGGCCAACACGGAGCTGTTGAAGGTGGTAGTCAGGTCATGGGTGGGGGAGCCTTTCCCTGGAAGGAATAGTAGCTCGGTCTTGTCAGGGTTGATTTTCAGGTGGTGTGCAGACATCCACTGAGAGATGTCGGTCAGACAGGCAGAGATTCGCGCCGCCACCTGTGTTTCGGACGGTGGAAACGAGAGGATCAGTTGGGTGTCATCGGCATAGCTATGGTAGGAGAAGCCATGCGAACGAATGACAGAGCCGAGAGAATTTGTGTACAGAGAGAAGAGCAGGGGACCCAGGACGGAGCCTTGAGGAACCCCAGTAGTGAGAGGACAAGGATCAGACACAGATCCTTTCCAAGTTACCCGGTAAGTGCGGTCGTTAAGGTAGGAAGAGAAAAGAGCGAGTGCAGTGCCTGAGATCCCCAGGTCCTGAAGAGAAGAGATAAGGATCTGGTGGTTCACGGTGTCAAATGCTGCAGAAAGGTCTAGAAGGATAAGGACAGAGGAGAGAGAGGCTGCTCTAGCAGTGTTAAGCTGCTCGGAGACAGCAAGGAGGGCAGTCTCTGTTGAGTGTCCGGCCTTGAATCCAGAATGGTGAGGGTCAAGAAGGCTGTTACTGTGGAGATAGGAGGACACTTGGTTAAAGATAGCTCGCTCCAGAGTTTTGGAGAGAAAAGGAAGAAGAGAGACCGGTCTGTAGTTGCTGACTTCAGATGGGTCGAGCGTGGGTTTCTTCAGGAGAGGGTTGACTCTCGCCTCCTTCAGAGAGTTAGGGAAACAGCCAGTTGAGAGGGAGCTGTTAATAAGATGGGTGAGAAAGGTCAGAAGGTCAGGAGCAATAGCCTGAAGAATGGGAGACGGGACGGGGTCAAGGGCGCAGGTGGTCGGCCGAGCGGAGCTAATCCGCTAATCAGCTAATACATTGTACTGTTCTCGCTAAAGGTTGTTGTTTAAACGTGTTCTTCAGCTAAACAGCCAGCTTGACAATACATTATCCAGCACCGAATTCTCCAAGGAACAGACAGTTGTTGTATTTGTCAGATTTAATGCAGGAAAATGTAATAATTTGTAAAACTGAAAAAGAGCACAAATCATATGCTTTTGTAAATACAATTGTACATCATTAAGTGTTTGACCATTAACTAATAATAACCAAAACTGTATTCAAAACAAAGACATATTAACGTAAACATGTTAATATAAATGGTAACTGGGTATAACTCACGGATGAAGCCGATTTAGTGGACCTTAAAGCAACACTATGTAACTTTTGGACCTTAAAATAACAGCTTGAAAAAAATTGTGCCGCTACAATGACTTTGAAAATGACGATTTGCGGCTCCGCTATTGCCATCGGGGGTCTGTGGGAAATAACTCCGCTATGTAAGATTCTGGAGCCGCCCGGTACATCCGGCGGATGTACTTGACCTGCTTTCTGGCAGTGATTACGCAATGTCATATAGTGCCACCCCACGCTCGCAGCTACAGTATAAGGGTAGCTTTTTTATGTAGCTTTTTGGTGTTGTCAACAATATTGTATTCGATCACACGTACTCCACATTTGCAGTCCCCCAAAACAAAAGGAAATGACTGCACGCGCGCACCCCCCCCCCCCCCAAAAGCCGGCAAACAGCTGATCGACCAGGCAGAGACGAAGCGCCACGTTCAATCCCCGCGCTACTTCACCCTAGTCCGGTAGGTGCTGGGCCAGTTCACAGTGTTCCTGCGCAGTCTTCTATTAGTGATCCCGCGCGTTGGTATGAATTCAAAATAGAAAGTCGCCGGATTGCTGCCGTTCTGAGTCCGCCGTCGGTCAGCGCGCTCCAAACAAAAAAACCCTTGCGTCACCTCCCCCTCGTCACCTTTTATAACCCGTGACACGTACAAATAATAATAATAATTAAAGCTGCAAGCAGCGATGAACGGT